>NC_058165.1:10046848-10171260 GCF_020080835.1 Cotesia glomerata
CTTATAGCCAGATTGCACTGTACTAAGATTTAGTTTGACAGTGACGTGTGTAAAATGGGTCAACTTCATTTAATTAATGAATTATTTAGAAAAATGTACGCAAAGAAAAATGTAACAACAATTTAATTTAATTTTTAATAATTATTGTTAATTTTCAGATAATATGCTCGTTTTTTTTTTTTTATTTTTAACCAAGAATAATCTTTATTATGTTTGTTGGATTCAAGAAATTTCAGTTTTATTTAATCTAAAAATTTTTCAAAGAAAAATAGTATACACTACACGGGCAGAAGTTTGAGAGCTCTGAACTGCGCGCCGTGATGCCCTCGGCTACGCCTCGGGCATCATGGCGCGCAGTGCAGAAATCTCAAACTTTCTGCCCTAATAGTAGGCGATTCCGTACTCGCGGGTGCAACATTTAGACTCACTCAACCCGAGTCAAAATTTTAAAACCCCAGTTCAACCTAGTAGAGCCTGATTCCTTTGATGTAGACATATGCCGCTCTAATTTAAGAACCTTTTTCAACCTAACTCGTCTTATATCAGGGTGAGGAATAGTGAGTTGGGGTTTAGTTTAAATTTTAAGATTCTGTTTCAACCTAACTCGTCTTGCATCAGGGTGAGGAGTATTGAGTTGGGGTTTAGTTCAAATTTTAAAACTCTGTTTAAACTTTATTCGTCTAAATTCAGGTCGTAGATGAGTGAGCTGGGGTTTAATGAGAATTTTATCGCGTAGGCTTCCTAGGGTGAAACAGAGATTAAAACTTTATACATTTTTCAAAATAAATAAGAGTAATAAAAATTATTATCATTATTTTGAAAATGTATTACAGTAAAACGTGCGAAAAAATCACAACAAAACCATTTATAAATTTTTTATGCTTAATAAACTGCGTCGAATGCTTTTTTAAAAATTAAAATCGAACGACGCGTTCAAAAATTATATTTGTTTAAAAATTCACAAAATTTTTTTTCTCAGTATTTTTTCGACATAACATTTAAATTTCTTAACCAAACGATATTTGCCCGGACATCCACTTTTTTGCTTTAAAAACTGTGTTGAAAACCATTTGGAAAATTAAAATCGATCGACGCGTCCAAAAGTTACAGCTGGTTGAAAATTCACAAAAAATTTTTTTTGATATTTTTCGAAAATAATTACCGGGCTTCTTTAACCTTTCAACATAAACCCGTATATACAGATTTTTTTTTTCATTACTACTCTAAAAACTACTTTGAATACCGTTTTAAAAATCAAAATCGAACGATATGTTACAAAATTATACCTTATAAAAATTTCAAAAATAATTTCTTCCAGAATTTTTTCGAAATAATTTTCAGATATTTTAACTATTTAACTATTCATGTGTATATACTTTTCGTGCTTTAAATAAAAAATTATGGTTTGTGTAAGAATAATTTAAAAATATACGAAAGATCAAGTTTTTCTACTTAAAAATTTGACCTAATTGCTAAAAAGAATAGTTTGCCAAATTAAAAATTTAAAGAATGAACAAATAGCACAGTTTTTCACGAGTTAAAATGGGTTTAAGCGAAAAAAAATTTCGACTCGGGATAAGGCTTCTTACTAAGAAAATAAAAACTCTTTTTAAAGAAATGACTGGTCGCAGGATTACATTGTAATCTGTTTTACAAAAATTAATATAAAAAACATTTAATAAAATTTCTAAATAGGCACAGGAGAGGTTCAAAGTGCTATCGCGGGTGTAACGAAATCGGCCCACCATTAAAGGTCATGAAGCTAGAATGAAAAAAGTCTGTTAATTATGGAATATTTATTAAATTATTTTTACATTCTTTAAAAGAATACAAAACAAACTAATTATTAATTTAAATAAAATTATTAAAATAAATAAATGTTATAAATTATTCACTTTTTATCCAGTCGCGGGCGCAATGTAAAACTATCGCGGGTGCAACACGTCTCACTGTAGTAAATATAAACATTTCCATGTAACTTTAAATTAAAGATATGAGATCATAGATGCTGTATCACTAATTAGCACTTTCTTATGTAACTAAAATAAATTATTTGTTTGGAATAGTCGGCGATTTATCAGACTTAAGGTTCATCTTCAGAATCACTGTAAACATCAGAAACGCGTAACTTTTGCGTAACTTTTTTTGCAACTTTTCTACGTTTTTTTTTAGTAGCAGTTATCAAAACTAATTTACTTTTCAAATTAGACTTCGACGTTCGTGCAACACAAATGCTCTTACCCTCCTCAAATTGAAAAAAATTGGTATAAAAAAAAGTAACAAATACTGTGATTTAAAAATTTATGTCAAAAATCATCTCCCGCGGAATCGCCCTAGTGTAATATACTATTATTGTTACTGTTTTTTTCTGCAAAAACCAAACAATTTTTTTTGTCTTTCTTCTTTTTTTCTCCGCCATTTTATTATTTTTGAGTGTAAATTAAAAATCTTAGTTTACCTGGTTACTGGTGATATATTGAACTTAAAAATTAAAAATTTTTCTCTTTTTAATGGTCAATTTTTTTTTAATTTCCACGCAAGGTCGCAGAGCTACTTACTAAATAAATACGTTATATTCAAATAGTGTTTTTTGTATTTTAAAAGGAAAAAAATATATAATAAACGTTTTTTAGTAGATTTCATAGAAATCTAACTATTGCATTGGTCCTCATGACGGAACTTTTGAAAAATTTTGCTATATTTCGACTCAGCTCGTCAAGCGGATTCAGAAAATGCATATGGTTCAAAAGTTTATATATGTATGTATTTATATATATATATATATATATATATATATATATATATATATATATATATATATATATATATATATGTCGGAAAAGCATTATTAGGGGCGTTAATACAGTCCATTGGATTTGGTTATTCAATTATTTATTAATTTAGAATAATTAAAATATACGCTAACTTGTATAAACAATACTACGATTAATTATCCAAATATAATTAATATACAAGGTAAAAGCGCTGGGGAATGAGACCGAGAACGAATCCGGGGTCAGCAGGATGTATGCGGTCTTTACTTGATCAATGCTCAACGAGAACTACTCGTCTCAGTACCCTAAGTACTTCTTCTCTCAAAAAATATTTCGACAGCCCTCATTGTCTGTCGATATCTTTAACTGTATACTTATTACTTCTATCCTGTGACCTCGGCTACGTTTGGTGACCATTGTCACTCCGGACTCAAGCCCATCGCCATAACCATAAAAATTATAATCGGCTTAAGTTATAAATAATTATTAAATATTCTATGCTTTACAATTTTGCTTGAAACTAACAGACAAACTAAAATATTGGGAATTTCCCTATCTCTAGGAAAACCCAGCTCGATATTATCTCCGACACGGCCAACCTGACGATCACACGTCCTCGGGTGCATCTGTAAACATGTTATTACAAACCGTGTCAATCTTTTTTTTTTTTTTTAAAGCTTATGTCCAGAGATTCATCAGAATGACAAAAACGTTCGACCACCTTTATTACGCTACGCGTTTCCTTGAGAATACCTTTCCACCATTCCGTTCACACTGAATACAAGCCATATCCACCACAGGTATAGACCTCTAACACTCAAAATGGTTTGCTACTGTATACCATATACAGAAAACTTGTGTATCACCATAGTATTCAACTATGTACACCTTAAGCCCCCGCCACATTGTCAACCACATATGACACATGTAGTGCAGCTTACAACATCTCTGGCCCCCGCCATCTCACCAGCTGGCCCTCGCGCCCTGACAATCTTGATAAACAAAATTGATTCAAACTACCCTGAGTTTGCAGTTGCGACTACAGACTGGCGCAGATAGTGCAGCCTAGAACTTCATCTTTGGCCCCCGCCACCTCACCAGCTGGCCCTCGCGCCCTGACAATCTTGATAAACAAAATTGATTCAAACTACCCTGAGTTTGCAGTTACGACTACAGACTGGCGCAAGTAGTGCGGCCAACAGATTTCTTTGGTCCCCGCCACTTCACCAACTGGCCCGTCGTACCCTAGCCAAATCACTCTAGATTTGCTTATACGACCTACAGCTTGGAGCAAGTGGTGCGACCTTACATCTACCATTAGTGCTGAGTCTCTCCCCTGGTGGTTTCTGACTCTGTCTCAGAGTCTTCATTGCTCTCCTGATCAACAACTTCTTGATCATCAGAGGCATCCAACTCACTAGGAATATGGGACTCAGGCATTTTTCTCAGGTTTTCGTGACAGTATTTATATGTTCTATTACCCATTAAAGACTTTAAAGTATAACGATTACCGTCGAGAGTTTCCGTCACCACAAATGGACCTCTGAACTTTGGATCGAGCTTTGTTTGATTTCTCTCTTCGTTTTTAATTAACACAAAATCTCCTACTTTAAATGAAACTATCTTTGCTTTATTCTTATCAAATCTAGACTTATCATATTTCGCATTAATTTCTATGTTATCAATCGCTTTTTGCCGTACGTCAGAAATATCAATTTCTTTATCGTCTTGATCAACTATCATTCCAAAAGGTCTAGCTACTTTTCCGATTAGCAACTCTAACGGACTAGCTTTAGTGACTCGATTAGTAGTACAATTTATTGCTAATTGAATTTCATTTACAACTGCTTGCCAAGAGTTTCCACTCGTTTCGGCTGCAGTAAACATACTTTTTAGGGTACTCATTACGCGTTCTACCTGGCCATTAGCCTGACTTGAACCCGTAGCTACAAGATGTAATTTTGAGTTTTATGAGATACAATACTCTTGAAATTCTTTACTTGTGAAACATCTACCTTGATCTGCAGTTATACGGGTCGGTGGGCCAAACAATGATATAGCATTTTTTAGAGCCTTAATAGTATTGACACTATCTATTTTTCGAGTATGGTATAATAAAACAAATTTAGTAAAAGCATCTATCAACACGACAACGTACTCTTTTGAATCGTTTTTTTTTTACCCGTTAATTTACCTGTGATATCCATGTGCACTGTATGCCAAGGGATGCTGGTCTTAGGAATAGGATGAAGCCCTGCTTGTACTTTGCCTTGAGCTTGACTTGGAAACTTTACAGGTATAACAGTTATCAATGAATTTACGAACATACTTCGTAATTCCTTCAAACTAATAATACTCGCAAACCTTGTCAAGTGTTTTCTCCCATCCTAAGTGCATAATTGACTCATGCACATGATTTATTACCGACTACCTAAAAGCACATGGAACAATAGGTAAACATAATGTTTTACCTCGCCTATGGATTTTTCGGTGGAATAATCCAGACTGTAATTCATAAGTCTTAGCTACATCGGGTGGCAACTCATCGTTTTCTAATTCTTTCACTATCATACTAATTTCAGAATCGCGACGTTGTTCAACTAAAAGCCAATTATCTGAAATTTCTGCCAGGTTAATATGTTTTTCTACAATTTTGTTTCGATTCGTACCTGGCTGTTTTATGATAGGATTTCGAGAGAAGAAGTCAGCGTGAGCCACACGCTCGCCCTCTCTGTAAACAATATCAAAATTAAAAGTCTGTAAGAAAGCCCACCATCGATGAACCCTTGGTGTTAGATCGGCTTTCTTCCGGGCAGCTTTTAACGAATTACAATCCGTTACAACTACAAACGATCATGCATGTAAATAATGACGGAAGTATTTAACGGCATTAAATACAGCTAACGTTTCCAGTTCATACGAATGATACTTCGATTCAGCCGAGCTAGTCGCTTGACTATAGTACTCTACAACTCGATTAGAACCATCTAACTTTTGCATTAATATGGCGCCATAGCCCTCGGAACTAGCGTCCGTATGCAGTTCAATAGGAAGATTTGGGTTAAAGATCATCAGCACCGGCTCGTTAGTCAATGCTGCGATTACCTTTCGACGAACGTTTTCATGGACTTCTGTCCACTCAATATCTCTTTTGGTACCTGAGGTCAGTCGATATAAGGGTCTCATTACCTGCGAGAACTTGGGAATAAATTTACGAAAGTAAGAAGAGAGACCGATGAATTGTCTCAACTGAGTCACTGTTTGGGGTGCAGGTAGCATGGTCAATGCTTCTATTTTACGGGAGTTAGGTCGAACCTCTCCAGCGGAAATCTCATATCCTAAGTATTGCACTGAAGTTCTGAGGAACGAACACTTAGAAAAATTGAATGAGAATCCGGCTTTGATAAGAATTTTAATAACTTTTCGGAGTCTTTCTAACGCTTCCTCGATTGTTGAGGCAATAACCATGATATCGTCTAGATACACGATAACCCATTGATAAGCGAGATCTCCAAGAGCTTTCATAACAGCTCGTTGAAAAACGGATGGTGCATTTTTCAGACCAAATGGCATGGTCAGATATTCGAACTGGCCATCAGGCGTGACAAACGCCGTTTTCTCAATGGACTCTGGATGGACAGGGATTTGGTGAAACCCGCTGGCCATGTCTAAGCACGTGAAATATTTTGCGTTAGAAAGTCGGGCTATCTGATCAGCAATAAGAGGTAGTAGAAATTTATCGTCAATAGTATTATCATTTAATGAGCGATAATCAACACATAGACGGTCTGAACCATCTTTCTTTTTAACCAACAATATAGGGCTGGCAAAAGGTGAACAGCTGGGACGTATAACATTTGCATTTAATAGTTCACCTATTCTTTCTCTTACTACCTGTCTTTCCTCAGCACTAAGACGATACGGTCGCCTTTGTACAGTTACATTAGGGTCAACTAAACGTATTTTAAGTTCCCCAGTATTAACCCGAGTATTTGGAAAACCTTGAATAAAAGAGTCGGTATGTTCCTTTAAAATTGAAATAAGTTTTTCTCTACTATCTTCATTTACATCCGCATCTACATTATTAAAATCAATCTTTCTATCGGACTCGACTTTATCGCATACATTAATCTTTTACTTTCAAATAGACTAAAACTATCTGCTGAGATATTTATATCAAATCCTTGACCAAGAATTTCACGACCAATCATAATGTCACATTTCAAATAATCATCAGGGATGACATGCAATAAAATCTCTAACGTATGGCCATTAATTACAATTTCAGACAAAATTTGTACAGTACTATTTACACCGACATTTCCAATGCCCTTTAAAATTATTAAATTATTTTTACGTTTACCCGCAAATTTAGCGGCAAAACTTTCTTTAATTAACGAGCATTCAAGTCCCGAATCAAACCAAAATGAAAACGACTCACCACGATGTATTAAGGAACCTGACGGAGCTGCCACTGTGCAGAAATCGATTCGCCGCTCTCTGAAGTCCTTGCTTCACTTAGTGCAATAACTAACGAACTACCTTCCAGAGGACGTTCCACTAAACACATATCCACTGTCGCGCACCAAGCACACGAATCCGCGTTTGAATTTTCTGGGTTAAATTTCGGTAGTAAAATACTACGACTCGGTGACACTGATTTTGCCATAGCCTTTATTAGCTCCACAAGACTTTTTGTTTTGCATTTCCAAAAGCAGTTTAAATTGCTCAGAGGAAGATGCAGCAGATGATCCTGATCCCACTTCTGATGTCGGAAAAGCATTATTAGGGGCGTTAATACAGTCCATTGGATTTGGTTATTCAATTATTTATTAATTTAGAATAATTAAAATATACGCTAACTTGTATAAACAATACTACGATTAATTATCCAAATATAATTAATATACAAGGTAAAAGCGCTGGGGAATGAGACCGAGAACGAATCCGGGGTCAGCAGGATGTATGCGGTCTTTACTTGATCAATGCTCAACGAGAACTACTCGTCTCAGTACCCTAAGTACTTCTTCTCTCAAAAAATATTTCGACAGCCCTCATTGTCTGTCGATATCTTTAACTGTATACTTATTACTTCTATCCTGTGACCTCGGCTACGTTTGGTGACCATTGTCACTCCGGACTCAAGCCCATCGCCATAACCATAAAAATTATAATCGGCTTAAGTTATAAATAATTATTAAATATTCTATGCTTTACAATTTTGCTTGAAACTAACAGACAAACTAAAATATTGGGAATTTCCCTATCTCTAGGAAAACCCAGCTCGATATTATCTCCGACATATATATATATATATATATATATATATATATATATATATATATATATATATATATATATATATACATATACAGAGTGTCCCAGAAGTAACGAACGCCATTGTAGCATCTGATAAACAAAATAATTCTGAGACGAAAAGTCCTTAGCCATTTTTTAATCAGACGCATAGATAATTAATTATTAATTAAAATAACGTCCTTTTATGCGTTAGAGAGAGAGCGCTAGTGTCAAGTCAAGTGCGTTCCAACGAAGACGCTTGTACGTGTGAATGTGTAAGTAAACATGTGTGACTACGTTAGCTATAGAAACTAGTTAGTATACAGTTAGTTGTGTCTTTGTTTGGTACATACTTTACTGGACACTGGCGCTCTCTCTCTAATAAATAAAGAAACGTTATTTTTAATTAATAATTAATTATCTATGCGGTTAATTGAAAAATGGCTAAGGACTCTTCGTCTCAGAATTATTTTTTTCATCAGATGCTACAATGGCGTCCGTGACTTTTGGGACACCCTGTATATATATACGATCTAATCGGCATTGTCTCTTCTCTAACTTCCGTAATTCTATACGGATCTCAATAAAACGTAACATACTTATTCTTAGGACGATTTCTGAGGTTAAGTTCTAAGATGAGCCAAATCTGTCGATTAGTTTAGAAATGAGAGCAATTCAAAAATTTTCAAAAATCGCAAAAAATTTTCACTTTTACCTTATTTCCGTGCAATAACAATGGAACGCGACATCCTATTGGATTTCTGTAAATTGCATTTGAAATCTTATTTAATAAGCTTCAATTTGTGTACTTATTTATTTCTCCAAATTAAATAGTTTAGGAATAATAGCAATTCAAAAATTTTCAAAAATCGCAAAAATTTTCACTTTTACCGTATTTTCGTGCAATTACAATTGAACGCGATATCTTATCAAAATTCTATGAATGGCATCTGAAAGCTTATTAAATAAGCTTTAATTTGTGTACCTCATTATCAGTCTAAGCCAAAAATCACCTGCTTTCTCAGACAGATTTAATGAAATTTTACTTTTGCATTCGTTTTGACGTCTTTGTTGTTTAATCAAACAGAAATTTATTTTTTTTTTCGCCTGCCGAATGGCCTTTTTAGTGTTGCGTTTAAAATTTACCATTTTATTTTGTAAATATTGACGTTGCTTGTATTGGAAATTTAGTAACTGTATTTTATATTTTTTACATATCATGCGATCATTTTTTAGATACGAAATGATAAATATCAAAGTCAAAATTCTTAATTATTATACTTTAACATTTTCGACATCCACATAGCGAATATTACTGTTTAAAATAGTATTTTCTTCCATATAACGTATAAATTGTAGCATTTAAATGATAAATATTATAAAGTGATTAGTAAAATCACGATTTTACTGTTTAAAATGATAATTTTTAGCAGTTGATCATTACTTATTATAAATCGACTATTACTTATTACAGTTTACTTTTTTCCGTGAAGCACCCACAATAGAATGATGCTTTAAATAATAAAAATTATTGATCGAGATCGTAAAAATATTTATTTCTAATAATTTGAATTTAGTACACGCGCAGCTGCAAATTATTTTTCGTAATCCAAATATCCTTTTTCAAAATTAGACATGGACTATGTTAAATGTTATATATTAATCATGAAATAAGGTCCTTAACAAACAAAGGAGTGGCTTTGTCACGAGATCGGTGATAAAGTTCAAAAGTAGATACGAAAAATGGAAAAAAAAAAAACGAAATGAAATAAACACAAGCATAGAGTTTAAAATTTTCTAAATAGACGATTGTTTTTCCATTGTTTATTATTAGAAAGGTGTGGTAGATATTTCATAGCACAGGTATGATCTCGTTGGCTAAATGCATGTAGGAATTTATATATAGATATGAAATGCTAGACAGGAATAATGCATAGCACACTGAACTAGCGCAATAACAAATGCGTTAATAAGAATCTATTGTACCTGGCGTCAATCAAAGTCCGGTAAAGGTTGTTGAAACATTAGAGATAGTGTGGAGTTTTCTTTAGTTGTAATAATATATACCGGTGGGTGTGGTGTCTATATCTATTCGTGTGTTAATGTATGAGTGTATAGAAGATAAAAAAATATGCGAGAATAATCATAATAGTAGATGAGCTGAAAATAAATAAAAAGAAGCAGAGGTATAGCAGGAAGGCACGGTCGAGAGGGTGAGCTTGATTAAATGGAAGCCTGTCGTTCTCTACTGTCCGCGGACGAGAAATAGAAGTGTGACCACTCCCTCAAAACTACTCTTTTTCATACTATATATATATATATGTATATGATTTGCTTGTATTCTGTGGTGTTTATATAGGCAGGTACAATTTCAGAATTTGTGGCAAATAAGAAAAAATGGGACATTTTATAATTTTATTTTGATGTAAGAGAGTAACACCTTTTTGCGTTACTTAATTTTAGGCATAAACAAGAGTTATTCAGTCTTTAATAACACTTCATATAAGTCATTTAATAATTAACACAGTTTATGTTAAATTCTAAATAATAACATTAAGTTTGTGTTACCGATCCGTATATGGGAAAAAAATTGTAAAAAAAATTACAATAGTATAATGTCGTAATCCAGGAGCAAACTTTCAATTAGTGATGAAAATATTATTTTAAGAAAAAATTTTTACAAAACGTGCATGAATTCTTTTTTATAGTTTGATTTTCAATTTTTTTTTTAGATTCTGATACTCAGAAAGAAAGGTTTCTTGACTCAAGAACAAAATTCTTGGCTCAAGTAAATTTTCGGGTGCCCGAAGGAAGACCGAAGTTGTCTTGGCCAAAGTAAAAATTTTTCTTGAAATTTTATTCTTGGTGGAAGTAATTTTTTCTTAATTCAAATTATCATAAATACTTGATACAATAACTTTTTATATTTGATCAAGATTTTTAGATACTTTGGGGAAGCAGTGCCACCTACTTCAGTTGAGAAAAAAATTTTCTCACCTTGAGAAAATTTTTCTCTTGAATATTTGATACCCATTTTAGATTATTTTAGCACGCAATTATACATATTGAATGAAAAAAAATGATTCAATATTACTTGATCTTCCCATTTGACATGTTAGTTAATAAAAATATTAATGAAAATTTACATCAAGATATTTAATTTTTTGGAGCAAGAAAGAAATTTTCTCAAGACAAGAAAATTTACTTCTGTCAAGAACTTAATTTTTTGGAGCAAGAGAGAAATTTTCTCAAAACAAGAAAATTTTCTTGACTTAACAGTCAAGATTATCTTTTTCTCACTTTGCTCTCACGGAGTTCAACGAAACTATCTCTGTCGCACTCCCAACAGAAGAGCAATTGCAGTTTCGATTGGTTTCACGAAACGAATGAAATTTTTGAAAAAAACGCTTTGTGGTGAAATAGTTTATTAAATTATCTATCATCTCTAAAAACGTTTTTTCAAAATTTTCATTCGTTTCGCTAAACCGATTGAAACTGCAATCACTGGTCTCGCCTGTTAAATTGTCTTGGAGCAAGATACGTATTTCTTGAAGCAAGGAATTAATTTTCTTGGAATAAGTGAAATTTCTTGCATTAAAAAAAAAATTTTTTTTCGCCCAAGAAAATAATTTGGAAGAAAAATATTTTCTTGGTTCAAGTGAACCTTCCTTTCTGTGTAAGTAAATTTTTTGAAAAGAAATATTTTCTTTTTTTCCTGTAAAACTGAATAAGTCTTATCAAGTCCTATAACTCTTCGAGAAAGTCCGAAATTTCAGGGAAAATTTGACTTTTGAAGAGTTTTGCAGAGTTTTGAAGACTTATTGAGTCTTTTTTTTACTTAGTAAGGGATTTGAAGACTTTCAAAAAGTCTTATTCATGTGTTGTGAAGACTTTTCAAGAGTTTTTTTGGAGAAATATTTCCACAAGGGGTCACTTTAATAATTTTACATTCGCAAATTTACGACGTTACATCGTAAAAATTTGGATATTTACTACTTTTATAGGCATTTTTGAAAGTCTGGTCTTCGATTATGAAGTTACCATTGTAATTTTCCTACTATTTTTTTCCGTATACTTTTTTAGTACATGGGGCAAAATTCGCTGGTGAGGTAAATTATTTTTTGTGTTAAAATTTTGGCTAAAAATTATTAGTTTTCTAAAAAAAATCAATAACACCAAAAATAGAAGATATTTATTAATTTTCTGTTTTTTAATAGTTAATTTTTTATACCTTAAATTTTCTATTGGTCTTGACATAGATGACTACATCTATGAATCTAATGTTCAAATGAATCTAATCAGTGTAAGTTATAACATTTATTTTGATAAAAAGTTGAAAATTAAAAATATTTGTTTTTTGCTTCAATTTCACACAAACTTTATGCAGACTGTTGATTTTACATAAAATTTTTTACTCAAAAAGAATGGTTTTCAATAATTTCGTTTTTTGATTATTGTCATCTTAGCTGAAGAGACTGATATCTTCGATCGATTATTTTTAAACATATTTCTTGATTTAAAAATAATAGAAAAATTTTTCTCGTTTTCAAAGTAGGGAAATAAAAATATTATTTATAAAAATATAAAATCAAAGTTCAATAAGAGCTCCAAGATTCGTGTTTATTTTTCTGATGGATAAAAACCATCAATGATGTGTAATAAATTAATTAAGACATCGTTTAGCATCATTATATTACATTAGCTCGGTCAATGCCGTGTACAGTCTGTTAAGCGTGTAATATTTATAGACGACTACTCCGCAAACAGTTTCGATAGTTATTTTAGAATTTGGCTATTTTTAAACATGGGACAACGGGGTATCTTTCAAAATTGATATCCTTAAGTACATTTTTTATTAGACATGAAAATTTTTTCGCTGTGAAAAGCAACAATCCAGTAACTTATTAAGTCAATATTTTAGGATAATATTACATAATTCTTACTTTGTCTGTTATTTATTTGTTTTTTTTTTTATTTTTTTGATACTTAATATAGTTGTCAAATTATTTAATTAAATGTGAAAAGATGTGGTCAATTATTTGCGATAACTTCGGAAAATAGACTATTGTCTATTAAGATATATGAGAATAATTTTTTACTAACAAAGTTGGTAAATATTTTACAAAAGGGGTCAGCCATTTTAATTTTAATTTTTTTGAATGAAATTTCTATTTGATTTTATTGATATATTTTTTTTGAAAATATATAAAAAAAATAAACAATTAAAAAAAAAAGTCGATTATCACAATTTTAACAAATTTTTAAAAAAATTTATAAATTTTTTAGAAAAATGTGAGATTCAACTTTTTTTTTTTTAATTGTTCGTTTTTTTGGGTAATTTTCATAAAGAAATATATCAAAAAAAGATAAAATAGAAATTTTATCCAAAAACATGAGCCAAAATTTTTTGCAACTTTTGAAGGCAAAAAAGCTATCGAAATCTTTATTTTTTTCTTTCACGACATTTTTTATTATAAATGCGCCGTAAAAACAAGCAGGATAAAAAAAAATTTGAAAATGTTAATTTTTCACCTAGTTATGGCCCAAAATGGGATTGACCCCACTTATAAATAATTACCACAAAGTTAAAGTTTCTATGTTTATTTTAGTGCAATATCTTCAAGATTTAAGATTATTTAATTTTATAAAATATGTCATGAAAAATCACGGTATATTTCATATAGGTCTGTATTGTAGAAAGAAATAAGAAAAATGAAAATCCTTTTTAACAAGAATTAATAGATCAATAAAAAAAATGAATTTCTAACTTTGGAAATGGCTTTCTTAATATAAAAGCAATTTTTGAAGAAATTATTATTCAAAATAATTCCTATATAAGACTACATACGTTTGTAAATTTTATAATTAATATTTCCGTGCTACGCGACTGAAAATAAAAATAAATAAATAAGAGAAACATAAAAATTTAAAATGAAAGGATCAATAATACAACACTGTACCAGAGCTAAAAGTGTATAAAATCAATGTGAAAAAACCTTACGTTATCACTGTAGAATGTGTTCATTCAGCTATACATCGTATCATGCATAGTACACACCAGAAACTCATCAATAAACCTGATCTCTTAAAAAACTTTTGGGGCTTAACATAACAAGTGAGCATGACACGTACATATGAAGTGAAAGTTGAGAGAAAATATGTAATGTAAATTAATTGTTAACATATAATACATTCCTTCACTTAATAATGAAATTTCTAATTTTTAATTAAATGCATGTAAGCAATAATATTTTGACGTATTATAATAAATTTATCATCGTCATTTCTGTTGCCACTTTCAACCTTAAAAATAATTATTAGTGTTGTTTTATCGTCTGTTAATTTAATATCAAAGTACTATTAAAGTCAATTCAATACTCCTACCAATAAACCATCGTCAAAATGACGTCGGCTTCGCCTCGGGCATAATGACGTACAGGGCCGAAAATTAAACTTTCGGCTCTCGTAGTGTAATATACTATTAGAGACTATTCTTAGGAATTTACTGTCAAGACTATTTCTATAAAAGTATTTTCGTATTATTATCATTAGAGCTATAAATATAATCTATACACTTATGAAATGTAGATATTTTTTTCCAGGAACTCTAATATAATAAACATATGCTGAGAATTATTTAGTACATATTATTTAGCATTACTCAGAGAAGATTTAAGGCTAATATTAAATTTATACTTCCTTTGTTGCTTTATTCCTTTAAATGTATTTACTTTTATAAATATTCCTTACGTGCTATAATACATTATTCGTTCCTTTTGAAGAGACACAGTAGCCGGCAGGCTAATGACAGGATCCCTAAGTGTTATAGAAATTATACCAGAATTTAACTTAAATGTTGTGAACGCTTTGATGATAGTAAGAGAAGATACAGTCATGAAAACAAAAATGTTTCTGTTCTCGAAATGAGTTTCTAATGAGATAAATAACGGGTGCAGCAATCAAATTTGTATAATAAAGTTAAGTTTAAAACCACAACTTATATATTTAAAAAAAAAGTTGTTTATTATTTTTTTCGTTGTATTCATAAATTTTTTTTGTTGCACAGAAAGAAAAATTTCTTGACTGGAGAACAAAATTCTTGGCTCAAGAAAATTTTCGGGTGCCTGAAGAAAGACCGAAGTTGTGATGGCCGAAGTAAAAATTTTTCTTGAAATTCTATTCTTAATGGAAGTAATTTTTTCTTAATTCAAATTATCATAAATAATTAATACAATAAATTTTCATATTTGATCAAGATTTTTAGATACTTTGGGGAAGCAGCGCCACCTACTTCAGCTGAGAAAAAAATTTTCTCACCTTGAGAAAATTTTTCTCGAGAATATTTGATACCCATTTTATATTATTTTAGCGTGCAATTATACATATTGAACGAAAAAAAATGATTCAATATTATTTGATCTTCCTATTTGACATATTAATCAATAAAAATATTAATGAAAATTTACTTCTATCGAGATATTTAATTTTTTAGAGCAAGAGGCTGAATTTTCTCAAAACATCAAGATTTTCTTGACTTAAATAAATTTTCTTGGATCAAGATATGTATTTCTTAAAGCAAGATAATTTATTTTGTTGGAATAAGTGAAATTTCTTGTGTCAAAAAAAAATTTTTTTTGCTCAAAAAAATAATTAGGAAGAAAAATGTTTTGTTGGCTCAAGTGAACCTTTTTTTCTGTGTAGTGTCATGAAAATTTTAATTAAAAAATGCAAGTTCATATAAATTAATTAATAACCGATTAGACATAACTGCCAGTCATTATGTTACTACCGAGATTTACAGAATAAGAAAACTTTGGCTTAGTGATATTTTGATATTTTTAATCACAATATAGCCAAGAAAAATAATATCCTCTTTAAATTGCCAAATTTCAGTACCACTCAATATGAATCTTCTTTCGTCATTACAATTATACGTTTATGGGAAGAACTACCAGAGGATATTATAAATTCATCTAGCTTGGAGGTTTTAAAAAATAAAATATTTGATTATTTATTTAATTTTGATGTTTGATCATAAACTGTTGTCAATGTTTTTATCTTTATATTATTAACCTTCTAACTCTTAGTAAACCTTTATGATATAGCTTCTTTATAACTTAAATTTTCTTACCTGTCTTTATAGTAACATCAAAGATTCTTAAAATTGTTAGTTAATTCATTATAATTTAAATGTATATAATTAACCATAATTTTATACAAACCAATATCACCTATCTAAAAATATTCTTATGTAAAACATTCAAAATGTTTATAAGTTACACTGCACAATAATGTAAAAATTTTATGTATATTTTCTCTTTGCTATTCGGCATCTGCCTTGGCATAATTTGTTAATAAACTAAACTAAACTAAACTAATATTCATAGCTTGGGTACTTTTGAAATAAATCCAAAAAATAATATTGATATGACAGGATAAATTACCAATTATTTAGGGGTTACAAAGGGGAAAATGTGACGAAAAAAATTTATAGAACCCATAAATTATTTAAAACTACTCCAAAAATTTTGTACAAAATATTGACTATAGCCAAATATATGCCTAAAATCAAAATTTGATAAAGAATTTAACCATGGAATTCTATTTTATAATAAAGATAAATTAATAAAATAATAAAAGTAAACTCTTTTAATCATATGGATTAATAGTCAACGTATAATCACATTCAGTATACAAAATAAAATAAATAAATAAACAAATTTTATTTAGCGCGGGATTTGAATCTATTTATAACTACTCCGAAAACTTGTCATATTAAATTAACTATCGCTGCACAAAAAAAAATTAATTTGAATCAAGAAAATAATTTTGAAGAACTTTATTGTTTCGATTTGAGTAGAAAAATTCTTAAACTAAGAAATCTTTCTTGTAAGTAAATTTTACTTGATTCAAGACAATGAAGTTCTTCAATATTATTTACTTGGTTCAACAATTTTTCTCTTGATTCAAGTTAATTTTTGTTTTCAGTGTGAGAACCATATGAAATCTTGAAAAGGCACAAATTCAGATCAAGACTTTTCCAATAATACTAATTTTAATTAAAAAAACTTATTTTATTATATAAAAACACTGGAGACAAAATTCCCCTTATTCTCTTAATTATATAGACTATAACTTCTAAAGATATAATTTGTTGATTAAATTGTTTTTAAAAAATCTTGCAAATTATCATCTCAATTCTTATATTTTAAACATGTATGTAAACGATATACATATATCAATCAAAGTATATTTATAACTTTTATAGTTTTAATGTGTAGGTATATCAGTAAAATAGCTTTTAGCAAATACCATAAAAGCAAAAAAAAGTTTAAATGCAACTCCATTAATCAGAAATGTCTTAACTTATTTGTTCAGACAATAACACTTTGAGTCTTAAAGATTCTTACGTTCATTACAAGTCAGAACTCGCTACTTATTCACTCTCTTTTTATTATTATTTTCTCTCAACTCTCAACTCTCCACTCGTACATAAACAAAATTCTATTTAATTAAATGTGTGTGTTGCGTGTGTATGAAGATTTTTTTTCACAACGCATTAATCGTTCGCCAGGTTGCAATTAGCAGAGACGTGTCTTTTGCGAGGACACGCCTCGTTTACCGTATAACTTGGCGTCAATAAGACCAGACAAAATTAAAATACGGAATATTAACAGCAGAGTTTAACTTCTGTGAAGACACATAGTCCTTATATTATTCTTTATTTTTTATTTATTTTATTTTATTCATTATTTTTTATTCACCTTCATTTCTTACGGCAACTACTTTCCAGTCGCCTTTTCGTCTGCACCTGTTCGCTATTTCTGTACACTCAAAAGTGAAACTTAACATTTCCCTGCTTAATTTATTTTGAGTCAAATCTCGTCGTAAGCAAACACCAGGGGGCCATGGGCCATAGAAAAAATTCTTCTTAAAATATATAACTCTGACCCTCTGTAATATTGAGCGCGTTAACTATGCTACAAATCACCTGCATTGATTCACTTCTATTCTATAAATCAAAAAATAACATTTATTGTTTTTTTCTTCTTAAGAATGTAATAGAAAAAAAAAAATTGAGTTGAGTCTCATCAGCGTAGAAAAATTAATTAAAAGTTTTCAAAATTAATTTCTTCTCAATTGTAATAGACTAATAATTCTTAACGTTGTATAAGTAAATTTTCAATTTTATTTAATAGAAATTAAACAGAAAAATTCAATAATTCAAATGTATCATACCACAGGAATGTTATCTCTTGGAAATGACTGAATTATTTCCTTCATTGTTATTCCGGACCTCGTTACTAAGTTCCAGATCACTCGACGATAAATCTTTAGCTACACTGTACAAAATATAATGTAAAATGTCAGACAATTTAGGAAAATTTTAAAGAAAAGAACAAAAATTCGTCGCTTATACCTGGATCAAATCTGACTCATTTCGATAGAATAAATCATTGCCTCGTTTTAAATAAATAATCGTATTAATAAAATCGAACGTTTTTCAACCAGAATCTTAATTAATTCTTAGAACAGGTTGCAATTTTTAGAATTTACTTTCAATTGAAATTTCGTAAGCTGAATCTTTAGATTAATTTCTAGTTTAATGTTCATAAAATAACTATTTAATAAATTATGATTTCTTCTATTCATTTCATTTCTATTCATTCACAGAAAGAAAAATTTCTTGACTGGAGAACAAAATTCTTGGCTCAAGAAAATTTTTGGGTGCCTAAAGGAAGACCGAAGTTGTGTTGGCCGAAGTAAAAATTTTTCTTGAAATTCTATTCTTGGTGGAAGTCATTTTTTCTTAATTCAAATTATCATAAATAATTAATACAATAAATTTTCATATTTGATCAAGATTTTTAGATAATTTAGGGAAGCAGTGTTATCTACTTCAGCTGAGAAAAAAATTTTCTCACCTTGAGAAAATTTTTCTCTTGAATATTTGATACCCATTTTATATTATTTTAGCGTGCAATTATACATATTGAATGAAAAAAAATGATATTATTTGATTTTCCCATTTGACATGTTAATCAATAAAAATATTAATGAAAATTTACTTCTATCGAGAAATTTAATTTTTTGGAGCAAGAGAGAAATTTTCTCAAGACAAGAAAATTTACCTCTATCAAGAATTAAATTTTTTGGAGCAAGAGGCTGAATTTTCTCAAAACAACAAGATTTTCTTGACTTAAATAAATTTTCTTGGATCAAGATACGTATTTCTTAAAGCAAGAGAATTAATTTTCTTGGAATAAGTGAAATTTCTTGTGTCAAAAAAAATTTTTTTTTTCGCTCAACAAAACAATTAGGATGAAAAATATTTTCTTGGCTCAAGTGAACTTTTTTTTCTGTGTTCCTTTAAATTCTGAAATAAATCTATGAAAAATTGCCTGATAAATCAAACAATCGATTATTTTTTTATAAAGTAAATTTAATTTATTAATAGACTTCTCAAATGCAAGTAATATTATGCTTTCAATTTTTTTTCTAATAACTTGGTCAAGTATAAGTATCAATTATCTCCAAAGATATAACAGGCATTTTGCTTGAAAATAAGAAGTAAAAAATAAAAAATTTAATTCTACAATTCAAGAACTTATTCAAATTTTATAAAAATATCATCCTCTTTAACTTCCCGCTAAGAAAATCGAAGATTTTCAAAAATCGAGAAGTTATTGTTTTCACCGTTTTGCAAAAATCGAGTTTTCATCAGATCTCGACGTTTGAAGGTCACAGGAAGCTTCCCTGACTATCCCCGCGAGGTTGTCACGGTGTGTGTGTGTGTGTGTGTGTGTGTGAAAGTATGTGAACCGCTTATAACTTTTGAACGGCTTGACCGATTTCATCGCAGTCAATAGATTTTGAGAAATCTTCAAAAAACTGAAAAAACAATTTTTTTTAAATGTGGTTTTTTTGGAATAATTTTTAAACGGCTCGATGGTTTAACTCCAAAAACTAATCAGCTCTTAACCTCAAAAAACCACGTCGATCGCCACCAGTCCGGTCAAAATCGGTTGATTCGTTCGAGAGATATCGTGAACGAAAGAAAACCGAAAAAAGTGTTTTTTCGGAATAACTCCGAAATTCCTAGCGCGATCAATTCAAAATTTCAGATTCTTTGTGAGGCTCAAAAAACTGCGTCGAATGCTGCCAACCGCGTGAAAATCGGTTTATTCATTCAAAAGTTATTGCGGTTTAAAAATTCAAAAAATAGTGTCTTATCAAATCTCTATCAGAATTTTGAGCTCGAAGAGCTCAAAAGCGTCATTGGTGCAATTTTAAGCGCCTAAGTATGGAATTAGCGGTAAGTTGTAGGGATGGCCTTCAGGGTCAACCGTTTTCCTAATTTTTTTATTAGGTTTTTAGGAATTAATAATCCTTTCCCTGAAAAAAGCCTATATAAATAAAATAAACTCATAGTTTTCTTAATTTCTAAAAGAAACAAATTTATCTTAACTATATTTGTTGAAATAAAAATTCTAAAATTTCTTCCCAAGTCGAAAATACATCAAAATGACTAGAACAAACTAAAAGTAAAATAAAAATAGTTTGATTGTCAAGGTGACCGAGAAGTACAATTAAACATAGTATATTTCCTATTCTACAAAGTATAGCAATTTACTTACAACAGACATACCATTGCCTTGGTACAACATCTCTCCCCACGTATTATTTTTTTCCCGCGCATTTTTACCGGCTTTTTCATTCCCTCTCCTCCGATTATTTATCCGCTAATTTTACCACACGCATGCGTAGTGACACGCACGCAGAGTGACTGCGTCTGCGCATGCTTTGGAACAAAAAAAAACACACACATCAGGACCTAAAATGAGAGTGTAGATGAAGATGAAGACACGAGACACTGATTGAGAGGGTGAACGAAAAACGGTCGTAGGAGAAAGTGAGAAAGACTGAGCTGTCCCCACTCGATTTGCCGCGTCGCAACTTCGCGCATCGAATGCCTCGCCGTTGAATCTATCTAACGCGCAGCTCAGTTTGCGTCGCGCGGTCTTTTCATCCGAATGTGCCTTCGTGTTGCTTTTTGTTACCATTACTGCCTACTGCCAACTCACTTTCCCTCTCGGCTCTCAAAGTCTCCACGCTTCATTTTTTCTGGTTCTTCCAAAAGTACTTTGACTCTTTCACTTGCGTCTCATACGCACGCCGGGATAGACGTCGTCCAGTTTGTGCTCCTACTAAACAGTAAATAAATTAATTCTAGTAACTAAAATACATTTTATATAAACATTTTTAATAAAAATTGCCAGTTTTATTTTTTTAAATTAGTGATCTTCAGTTCCGTGATTTTTTGCCTCATTTTCTTCGGAAATTTTTTACTTGAAAAAAAAAAACGTGGTTCGGTCGAGTTTCAACGCAGTTGCGCATTATTTTTTTTCAGTAGATAAAAAAATAGTTTTCTTAATTTTTTGATAATTGAAAGTAATAAATAATTGTGCATGTTTTTTTTTTTTTTTAATTTTTTTTTATCTGTTTCGCAGTGCGGTGATCAACGGGAAGACTATAAAGTCACGTTTTGATTAAAACTATCTTCGGATAATAAATGTGATAATTTTCTTCCAAATAAAAGAGTAAATTAATTTTAAAAAAATAAATAAATAAACTTGAGTTAAAATTAGATCGGTAGTGGAAAATAAAAGTAAAAAATCGCGTCGCGACTCACCGGCGTCGAGACACCAAAATGGACGTCGGCATCGTCGATCTTTGTTTGACCGGCTGTTTCTTGCACGAAATAGAGAAAGAGGTTGAGAGAGAAAGTAAAAAGTAAAGAATAAAGAAAAAAAATACATTACCAGACACAGACACAGCCATTTATATGCCAGAAGTTTTTGGAAGACGACGGTGTTATATTTCAAGGTGAGTTTTATTTTAAAAAATTTATTATTCAATAACCTCGGGATTATAATTTATTTATACCGTTTAATTAGTCATGCGAGCTTGTTTATTCAAGTAGCAATTACCTTGCATTCTTATTTGAATTTCAATAAAAATTCATTTACAGAGTCCTCGATTATTAATTTTATTGGTTGTCTGTCGCGGTCACCAAGAAACTTACCGAGATCCGTTTTTTTTATCCTTTTTTTTTTTTTGGTTAGATTTATTAAGAGATCGTTGTTGCTACCCGACAAAAATGAATTCAAGGAAAGTGAACAGAGGTCGTTCTTAAACATATGAGGCTTCCGGCGGGTACCACGAGGGTCGCATGGCGGAATGTAATTCGGAAACAGCCGGAATTTTTTTTAACTCTGGACTCGCACTGAGTGACACGCCCATCGTTTTTGTTTCAATTTTTTTAACAAAATTTTTTCGAAACTTATTTTATGATCAAAATATCACGTTTTAAAATTTTTATTTTTTATTTCCAAAAAAGCGCGCATGAAAATTTTGTTTTAAAAATATCTACTAATTTTTTTTATATTTTCAGATAAATTTTTTCGAATAAAAAGTATCCGACGGCCATCTTTCGAGAATAAAAAATAAATTAATGCTCATTATGGATATTAGAGTTTTTAATTTGCATAAAGGCGGGATACGGTTGATACAACTGGTCGGGCGATAACGAGCGAGTGTTGCTCGATGAAATCTTTGGTCATTATTTTTTATCTCTTTTTTTTTTCTTATCTTTTATATTCATCAATTTTTTATATAAATATTGATGAAAAAAGAAAAAAAAAATTAGCGGTCGAATAAGATAATATAAAAAATCTAATAAATCATCGGTTAATCTAATCAGTAAATAATGAAATACAACTTTTCTTTTACTTTATTATAAGAGATAATATATTTCTATAAATTATTTCATGTGCGCTCGCAATAAAAATTTTTAATGGAGAAAAAATGAACATGTCTTGGATACAGTGAAGTGAAGTCTTAATTTTTTCTTTTATTCATTTTTATTATAATTTTTTTTTATCCATGACGACACCTGCATGTAAATGCGAGTATGATTCGGCGTTTGAATATATTTAAGATGTAAAAAAAAATTAAGAATAGTGGGGAAGTATTGGAGGGGAAAAATATGGTTGAGAATGGCGGTGGTGAAGAAGAAGAAAAAGAAGTTTTAAAAGGAGAGAAGTTAAATGGACTAGAATGTCGACGAGAAAGAGAGTATGAGATTCAGACGCAGCATGTCGACGGATCAAGTCTCCATGATGGCGTTTATTTATTACCAGTATTAATACCGAGACCCGTAGAGTTTGCTCGGTGATTACATAAAACTTGTCTCCGGAGTAGAGGTTTTAGTTTTTTTTTAAATTGCCTAAAAAAAATTTCGATGGCCAATACGTGGAACGTCTCGACGTTAAACAGTGATGTGAATATATTTTTAATTGATATTTCTATCATTTCTCTATGGAGGTTGTTCAAGTGGCTTTTTTTTTTTATTTTTTTATTCAATTTTTTTTTTTTTTTTTTTTTTGAGTTTCATCTAGTGTTTAATGTTTGTGCAAGACTTGGAGAGTTTCTTCGGACGGAGTATCTGTTCACATCTTACCGGGCAGCATTAGATTTATTTTAGAAATTTCTAATACTGTCAGGTAAAGATGTCGTCAGGATTCCGAATTCTACAGTTATCATTTTATTTAAAATTGTTTTTAGTGGTTGTGAATACACGCGTTTAAAAAGTAAACCAATTTTGGTACTAAAAAAAATTTTATTTCAATAAGTTGATATAAAAATACCAATTCAGCTTTTAGTTCATAGCTTGAAAATCGGTGAATTAAAAAAAATTGCTACCAAATTTTTTTTTATGCCTGATTTAAAAGAAAAATAGGGGTAATATTTTGAAAAAAATTTTCTTCAAATGAAAAATTTATCAAACTTTTATTATATTTTAGACAAAAAAAACATTTTCAAAAATTATTTTGAATTTAATTTTTATCAACATAATTTATAAAATTTTAAAAGAGTTTTCTGCAATAATTTGAAAAAAACATTTTAAAGAAGTATTTATTAAATTTTGAGAAAATAATTATCAAAATAAATTTTTAAAAAGTTTTATTATCTTCTTTTGGAAAATTAGAAAAAAAAAAGTTTTATATAAAGTAATTTGGTAAATTCTAAGAACTACTTTTACCTAAATAATTTGTTAGTAGTAATACAATTCCCGGAATTCTTGATGAGCCTGAAATTGAGAGAAATCTGACAGTTATTAAAAATTTTTTAACTAATAAATTATAGCAAGAAAAATTTATTTAAAAATTTCTATCTGTAGAAGCTTTAAAAAATTATAAGTGCAATTTTTTAAACTTAGTTTATTACGAAAAAAAAGTCCAAAAATTGTCGAGTGTCTGTTAATTTCAATGTCATGAATTCTTGAATTTAAGAAAATTTAATTTTTACATTATATCGATAAACAGTAATTGAAATTATTTAGTGTCACTAAATTGATAAATATAATGTATGACATGAAAATTTTTGAAAATCCAAACTATGATAAAGAAAAGAACAATTTTCTTCATAGTGGAATTTTTTTTATTTCTGAAGAAATTTCAAAAACATTAATATTAAACTTTACAATTAATTTATTTTGAATTTAATTAATAACAAAAATAACTTTCTGTAAATTTTCTTATAGAAAGCGAAAATATAAAAAAATTGTTAAGTGAAAAAAACTGAGAGACGCTTGAGAAAACCATAAACTAAATTAACGAGTGTAATAAAATAAACTATCTATTTTTATTGGATATCATCCACAGAATGTATTTATATATATTTAAATTCAAACATAAAGTTAATTTATGAACAGTTTGGCTTCTACAAGAAACGCGAAAATTTTTTAAATAAAATAAACAATTATAAATATAATTATACATGAAATAAAAGTGATACGTTGTCATCTTTATATTCTAGTGAGTCAACGCATAGCTAGAATATAAAAAAAATAAAATTGAGCGTAAGTGAGAGTGAGGAAGGCGTTAAACAAACTCGAGATGGCTATACGACATAAAGTCACCAGTCATCGTCTTCTCACAGACACATATTTACAACATTATAGTAACGTTTGCGTATTTCGAGGGCCACAAGACTAAGACGCTCCAAACGGATTTGGACCATGGCCAGACATGTCTACGTAAAGTTATGTTTAAAAAAAATGTATAGAAAGAAAAAAAAAGGAGTAAAATTGAGAATAAATAACGCACGTCGCTGAGATGAATCTGAGTGCTTGACTTTTGACACTTTTATACTTGGGATTTTAAAATTTTCAAAATTATTTCCAGTGTTGGTTGAACTTATTTTCAAAAATTAGCATTTATCATTATTTACAATTTCTACATGTTAAATTTTTGTTGTCTACATCTATTGAAAAAATTCTTGAAATGATTATTTATCTGCTATTAAATAGAAATTACATGAAAGTATGAAATTTTATGCATTAAATTATTTTATAAATTAATCCAATACAAGAATAGTGTTTAACTTATGAATTGTAATTTTTTATACTAATACACATTTTATAATTATTATAAATTGAATTCACTTTCATAAATCAATTTTGCGTTTATTAAATCTAATGAGATGTCAGAATATAATAATTATCCATTTATTTTTCATCATATTTATATATTTTATTCGATTTTTTTTAAAAACTTTATTACTATTATTATTATCATTTTAACAGCGTGCTCCTGCAATAAATATGATTTTAATTACAAATTAAACTAATTATAAGAAGTGAAATTTTTTATATAAATATGCTGGTTTTGAAAGTTAAATCCACAGATTCGGTAGAATCTGGCGCCAAGTTCCGTTCAAATCCGTTGTAAACGGAGCGCGAGACTACCGACTGTGTTTACTGTAAGCAGAACGGTATTTTGAGGTTGCAAAATTTTATTTAATTCTACGGTACTTCTTGTTCCTAAATTTTATATTATAACAGTAATTCATGCTTTATTTTACTGATATTAATTAATTATATTCAATTATAACAATTAATCTACTTGAAATTATTAAATGTTATCAGCACAAACTATAGCAAGCTCAAAAATTTCGATCCTGACTTTTTTTCTATGTAAAAAGTGACATGCCACAGACTAAATAATTCGAGAATTCATGGTAATCTTCCAATAGATGGGAAACTACAGTTAAAAAAATACATTTCACAGCTTGCATCTACATCCGCCAGAGTGCGCTGGAATTGTTTTTACATAAACTGTAGCTTCAAGGGGATAGTTTGCTATAAAAAATGCAGCCAACGCGAGATTTAAGTTGGTACCAATTGTAAATTTTTATTATAATTACAAAAAATACTAAAATCCGAACAAAAACAGTTTCACTGTAAAAAAATCGCGCCAAGTCCACGTTCATAAGACTATCAAGAAAAAAAAATTTCTTTTTTCTTTACAAAAAGATATAAAATAAAAAAATTAAAAAATCCAAGTAACCGATATGATTGTATTTGATTTTCGGAAATTAAAAAAAATTTTAATGTAAATTTGAAAATTAAAAAAAAGATTTGGAACGTACTTGGTGTGCGTCATTGTGTATTTCAATTTTTTTAAAGTTCTGGTAAATAGATTTTACGAATTTCATTAAAAGTAAAATATTTTGCAACCACGCACACTAAATACGTTCCAAAATTTTTTTTTTAATTTTCGAATTTACAATAAATTTTTTTTTAATTTCCGAAAATCAAATACAATCATATCGGTTACTTGGATTTTTTAATTTTTTTATTTTATATCTTTTTGTAAAGAAAAAAGAAATTTTTTTTTCTTGATAGTCTTATGAACGTGGACTTGGCGCGATTTTTTTTACAGTGAAACTGTTTTTGTTCGGATATAGAACTATAACTGTAGCAGATGTCCGACAAATTTTTAGTAGATTTAGTAGATTTCATAGAAATCTTTTTTTTTTTAGTAGATTTCATAGAAATCTAACTATTGCATTGGTCCTCATGACGGAACTTTTGAAAAATTTTGCTATATTTCGACTCAGCTTGTCAAACGGATTCAGAAAATGCATATGGTTCAAAAGTTTATGTATGTATATATATATATATATATATATATATATATATATATATATATATATATATATATATACGATATAACCGGCCTTGTCTCTTCTCTAACTCTCGCAATTCTGTACGGATCTTAGAAAACCTAACATACTTATTCTTAGGACTATTTCCGAGGTTAAGTTCGAAGATGAGCGAAATCGGTCAATTAGTTTAAAAATGGAAGCAATTCAAAAATTTTCAAAAATTACAAAAATTTTCACTTTTACCGCATTTCCGTGCAATAACAATTAAACGAGATATTATATTCAATTCATGTGAATTGCATCTGAAAGCTTATTTAATAAGCTTTAATTTGCATACTTATTTATTTTTCTAAATTAAATAGTTTAGGAATGACAGCAATTCAAAAATTATTGAAAATTACAAAAATTTTTACTTTTTTCGTATTTCAGTGGGATAACAATTGAACGCGATGTACCATCAAATTTCTGTAAATTGCATCTAAAAGCTTATTAAATTAGCTTTAATTTTCATATCTCATTATCAGTCTAGTTCAAAAATTACCTACTTTCTCAGACAGATTTATTGAAATTTTACTTTCGCATTCGTTTTGATGTCATTGTTTTTTTTTTTTTTTTTTGTATACAATCCTGCTAGTTTTTTTTTATATTTATTATGAAATCTACTTCCATTTCAGCTTCCGAATGGCCTTTTTTTTTTGTTTATAATCAATTTATTATAACAATTATTGAACAAAATAATGCCCTTAAAAGTAAAAAAATTTTTATGTATTTTTTATTTATTTTTTTTTATTTTTTTTTTATGGAGTCGCTGACTGGAACCTTTCAAAAGATATAATATTCAACTTTTAATTAATTAGCTAAATTGAATAAAAAAATAATTCATATATATTTAATTTTTTTATAATATTTATCTGTAAAACTTTTGTTCGAATTTGTATCAGATACATTATTATTAATAACCACAACTATGACGCGTATTATTCGATATTTGCGTGACAAAAAGTTAACGTGTCGAGGAAAAATTCTCAGAACCGTGCTGTGGACGTTGCGTAGGCTTACATATATATTTATGTATGTCCACAGATTCGGTAGAATCTGGCGCCAAGTTCCGTTCAAAAATCCCGTTGTAAACGGAGCGCCAGACTACCGACTGTGTTTACTGTAAGCAGAACGGTATTTCGAGGTTGCAAAATTTTATTTAATTATATGGTTCTCCTTTTTCCAAAATGATATATTATAAAAGTAATTTATACTTTATTTTACTGATATTAATTAATTATAATCAATTATAACACTTAATTCACTTAAAATTATTAAATTTTATCAGCACAAACTATAGTAAGCCCAGAAATTTCGATCCTGACTTTTTTTCGATGGGGAATATCAGCGCCACAGACTAGATAAAATGAATATGTGTAGTAATCCTTCCTATAGACACGCAACTACAGTAAAAAAAAGTGATTCGTAGCTTGCATCTATGGCCGCCAGGGTGCACTGGAATTACATCTACATAAACTGTAGCTTCAAGGGGATAGTTTGCAGTAAAAAATGCAGTCAACACGAGATTTAAGTTGTTATCAATTGTAAATTTTCATTATAATTAAAAAAAATACTAAAATCCGAACAAAAACAGTTTCACTGTAAAAAAGTCGCGCCAAGTCCACGTTCATAAGACTATGAGGAAAAAAAATTTTTTTTTTTCTTTACAAAAGATACAAAATAAAAATTAAAAAATCTAAGTAACCGATATGATTGTTTATGATTTTCGGAAATTAAAAAAAATTTTATTGTAAATTTAAAAATTAAAAAAAAATTTTTAGAACGTACTTGGTGTGCGTCATTGTGTATTTCAATTTTTTTAAAGTCCTAGTAAATAGATTTTACGAATTTCATTAAAAGTAAAATATTTTGCAACCCCGCACACTAAATACGTTCTAAAATTTTTTTTTAATTTTTAAATTTACAATAAAATTTTTTTTAATTTCCGAAAATCATAAACAATCATATCGGTTACTTAGATTTTTTAATTTTTTTATTTTGTATCTTTTTGTAAAGAAAAAAAAAAATTTTTTTTCCTAATAGTCTTATGAACGTGGACTTGGCGCGACTTTTTTACAGTGAAACTGTTTTTGTTCGGATATTATGTGTAAAAGTGTACGAGTATAAAGTAAAAAAAGGAGATATTTACGTCCATATTCACGTAATAGCCCATACTCAACAAAGTCCTTCACGAAAACGAATTAACTTTCTTATTCTCCATTTTGGTGTATGTACCGTCTCGAGGTTATTGTAAAACTCCATTGTTATTATTTTTTCACTTAATTAACGGGAAGCTTACTACTTTAATTGTATTAGCTTCGTTGTCTGTGAGGGCTGTTCCTTGTTTCTTCCCAATAATTGGAATAAAAAGGGTGATTATTTTGGGGTTTTTCCGTAATGGCTAATAAAATTTTTGGTTAATTTTAGTTCGGTTCAATGAACAGCTAATTTTGCACGCCTCATAAGCGAAGCGTTGAGGTTGTGCTCTACTTTCGACTTATTAAAAAAAGCAGTTTTCTCGAAACTGAAATTGATTTTTTGTTATTTATATCGCACTTACAAGTTAATATGAGTACATTTATATCAAGTCAAATAATTTTTCAGGCACATGAAATATATCTCAATAACAATTTTTTTGTGTAACATAGTAAATAATAACATTAAACATAATCTTTTCTGATGATACTAAAGTTAGCCGATGTTTTTAATTTTTTGATTTTTTTATAATAATTAAATTAGAACAAAAAAAATATTTTTTAAAAATTGCACTTACAGTTTTTCAAGTTTTTAACAAATGACAATTTTTATTTCTTTTTTTTTGTAGGCATTTTTTCAATTAAAAAAATTTTTTTGAATTTTTACATGTCAGCTAACTTAATTTTCATTCTTTTCTGGACGTCTGTGTATGAGTGTGTGTAGGTGGCAGGGAAATTGGTCGAAAAAATGATCGTACTGGAATAATTCTTTTTTTTATTATCTTAAGTAACACACGACGGACTTTCTCAATTAATATGAGCGTTCAATTCACTGTCGTTAAATTATTATTTATAAAAAACTAATATGTGATTGTGGATTTTTTTGTATATCTATCTGTACATTTTATTATAGTATTTTTTTTCCTCACCTTAGAGTTATGGCGCCACTAAACCATAGCAGAGTTTTCTGTTTTTTATTATTTTGCTTTTTATATTTTATTTAAATCAATTTTATTGTGAAAAATGAGATTATGAGGCGTGCACTTTTGGATTTTCCAAACTATTTTGAGCTCTGAGAACTCAAAAACGTCATAAGTGCAATTTTAAGCGCTTAGATATGGAATTAGCGGGAAGTTTCAGGGATGGCCTTTAGGGTCAACCGATTTTCTAATTTGTTTTATTTTAAAATTACAATATTTATGTTATTAAAGTAGCCCTGAATAAAAAAAAGTATTGAGACAAAGAAAAAAGTATTGAAAAGTATTGGATTGACTAGAAAACCAATACTTTTCAATACTTTTTTCTTTGTCTCAATACTTTTTTTTTATCAGGGAGATACCATATTAAATAATGTTTGAAAAAATTAACTGATTCATGCATCTTTTATAAATGCATCAAAAAGATAGAGTTGACGAACGTTTAAATTAATTATCTATTATTTTACTTGATATAATTGAAATTATTTTAGTTGTTTTTTGACCGTACTGAAAACAGCTGATTACATGGTTAGAAATGACAGATAAATCAAAGAATAATTTGTGGTTGCTGATTTTTTAAAATAGATGCCTAAAAAATATTTCAGGTAAATAAAAAAAAATTACAAATCATCATAAAATTATTGATATACTTTAAATTTTTTAAAGACCTCAATAAATTTCATAAAAAGTTAGTACTCATTTGACTCGAGCGTACCTTTTTTTGGTACCGCATGAACGTTCTTAATTCTTTGAAAGAATTCTAAGTCCTCTATCGCGAATGGCTATGTAATTTGGTGTCGTTCATTTATATATTGTGTACATTTATTCCACTAGGGGCGCTTGCGCATTATTGTCCTATTTCAGCTGTTTTATATATTTTTTCACATTCTATTTATTTTATTATTATTCCATGATTAAATGAGCATTATGAGTCGTGCATTTTTGGATTTTCCAAACTTTTTTTACCAATTGGCTCAGTTAACCAATGATTAAAGTCAATTAATTTATAAATTTACTGTGATTATTTCTATCAATTTTCTTTTTCTGTACTTATAAATAAGGTAAGCGTTTCACAAAATATCTAAAAATCAAATTATTTCATTATATTTAATCTTTAATTTAGAAACAAATTTACAATCTTGAACTAGTATCATTTTAAAAATTTGATTGATTTGAATCAAGCAGAAAAGTTTTTTGTCGTCAATAAAACATTGACTTTTTGATTTTGTTCAACAAGAAGTCAAAATTAATAATTGGCAACTTGAATTCAACAAAACATTATCAAAAAAATTTTCGTGCCTCTTGGGTTAAGGTAGTTATTGGTAGTCGTAATCCGATGTCAAATTCATATTCTTATAATTTTTTTTCATGTGATTATCCGAAAATAATTATGATAAATAAAATTAATTAAACTTAGAGTTAAATTGATTAATTCGATGCGTATTATAATTAAATAATTATAAAAGTATACTTAATTAATAAAATAAAAATGGACTAGTACCAAAGTGTCACAAAATAAACCATGAACTTTTAGTGTCTGCTTGGTAACTTTTTTTTTTTTTTTTTTTTTTTGGTAGGTGTATTTAAGCATAATTATTCGACTAGATATTACAAAATTTGGGGTCAAGTGTTAGTAGTTCAGCTACCAAACTTAAATCGAGAAAATTTATTAAATCATAAAATTTTTTGTTTGATCCAAAATGATTAAACTTTTCAAAATGATCTTAGATTATGACTCTTACTTTTGAAGTTGTTTGGATACGACACATGGTTTGTGATATTGCTTTCTTTTATGGTAAATGTTAAAAGTTCGATTTTTAGTAATTGATAATTACACAAAAATTCGTGAAATTTTTTCAAAACATTATTTTATATAGGTGATTCTCTGTAGAGACGTCTTAAATTTGTACAAAATTGTCCGACCAAATTATTTTTGATTTCATTAGAAAAAAAATTAACAAGAGCTACAAAACTATCAGCTTAATCATAATAAATAAACAGCCAATTTAATTTTTGCTTTTTCGATATTTGTGTATCTTGCTATATAACATGACAGGGGACTGTTTTCTTTTATCAAATTGAGAAAAATCAAGCAAACTATTTCAATGCATTCAACTTTTCAAGTTCTCAATGAATGTTTACATTAATTAGAATAATATTAAGACTTATGGATCCAATTTTATAAATAAATTATAAATAAAAATAATTGCCAGGGGACTGAGTTTTGAAGTGGCCCAGACACATATTTCCAGCGCAAACGGTGCTTTGACTCTAAATAAAATGGCGATAAAGCGCTAACAGTCCTATGGTTATTAACTCAAGGCTAGTTAGATCCTTATAAACCTTACAAAAGATAAAATAACATGCTGGATTTTTTTTTGGCTTTGAACTTCTGGCAGGGGGCTGTTCTTAAAATGCCTGGGACAAACTTTGGTTTAATGAATTTAATGAAACAAATTAATTTTCGGTACTTTTTGTTGAAGAAGATTGTTAGTTAATTAATTAAGTTTATAAACATTATGGACCAAATTATATATTATCGACGAATAACTTAAAATTTAACCTTAAAGTTTTAATTTTGGGAATGGGACAGCCCAGGGGACTGTTATTTCGGTGGTTTACGAATTTATAGCAAAAAAACCAAAATTTATTTCATTATAGTTTTCAATGATCCATATAGTAATGTTTTTTTACTTTCGTAATAAATTTTTTTTAGTAACAAAATAACAATTTTTCTAATAAAAAAATGCCTGGGACAGCAAAAAACATCCTTACAGAGAATCACCCTTATGTATTTAATATCGATTAATGTATTAAAAATGGAGCTTTTCATTTTTATATTATCTTTATGTCCGATTAACACATAAAGTTAATTTATTTATCAGCGTCATCGTAATTTTAGCTACAGAAATTACAGGATAATTTAAGTTGAAAAATTATCAGAAAAAATTTTACAATATGACTTATTTTTTACCAAGCTTCACTGAGTATACAGAAAAAAAAAAAATTTAGGAAACATTATAATAGTAACGTCGTAATTTAGGACCAGGTTTTCAATACGGTCATTTTTATAATTTCACATTTTAAAATTTACGATGTTACATCGTAAAAATGCCGATAAAAGTAGTAAATATCAGGATTTTTATGATGTAACATCGTAAATTTTGAAATGTAAAATTATAAAAATGACCGTATTGAAAGTCTGGTCCTGGATTACAATGTTATCGTTGTAATTTTTTCTACAATATTTTTCCGTATAGATCTCATCAAATATCTCATTAAATACATAGGATTAATTAGATATTTTTAATATGGTCAGAAAAATACATCTGACCTAAGGAAACGTTTGTTTTACGTATTAATTTACTTATGCAACGTTGCGTTGGAACAATAGGGGCATAATTTTTGATAGTTTTTTATTAATCGTTAAAAAAAATGCTTTAAATCTGTATTTTCAACTATCGAAAGTATTCAATATATTTTCCCTCATCGTCTTGATTTTTATTAAAATCTGAACGGTACTTTCAGTAAAAGAGAATAAAAACTGTCATTAATATTTTAAATATAGACCACTTATATTATTGCGCTTCTAATCAAACAAATTCACAAATTTACTTGTGTATTATTAAATAAAATTGATGAAAAAAAAAAATTCTCACAAGGCAATTGTAAACCAGACTTTCAGTCCAGTAATTTTTATTTTTATATATCTTTGCAAAAATTAGATATTTTTCATAATGATAAATTTTGGGTAGTTCAATAATAGTAATGATAATTATGTAATTATAATTTTTTCTCACAACATTTTAGATTTGTTTAATTCAAAAGCAATTTTTTTTTTCCCATAATGTTCATGTGCGTTATTATGTCTGAAATTTATTATCATTCTTAAATTTAGGCAACTGAAGTACCAATATAATTTTATCCATAAATTTCACACACTCACAAACGCATCGATTATTTTTTGGGTCCAAAGCACTGTCGAGACGAATTTTTTTATAACTATACCCTTGATTTTACAAAGTCCCAATATAATACTTTATCTTGATATAAAGTAAAGGTTTTACTGGGCGGTATACCCTTGATTTTCTTGAAGTTTATCTTTTTTTTAGTGATTTATAGCTTCAAGTGCGTTTCATCCTTAACTTTAAGGTGTGAAGACCGTCTTTTTTACTGATGATAATACTCAAATGCTAGCTTCTATAAATATAATTTTATTAACGAATGAGTTATCAACTATAAATAACTTCGTAACAAAAATCGTTGATTTTATTGAATTTTCTTCAAATTTATATTTTTTATTGACATTTTTATCGAAATATGCGTTGTTTGCTTACAATATATAATTTATAATAAACATTTTAATTGTTTAGCGCCCGAACAAAAAACAAGAAGGATTAATTTTAAACTAGAATTTTCACAAATTCTTTAAGAAGTACATTTTAGAATTGTAAAAATTACATTTTTATAAAATAAAATTCGAAGTATGGATTATTAGAGTTTAAAAATGTTTTTCTTACACATTTTGTGAAAATTAAATTTCGAAACTATATTTTATAGTTTTTTTTTTTTAGGTACAGATTGTTATCGATATTTATACTTTAAACTTTGAGTACTCAACAGTTATTTTTTCGTGTAAAAATAAAAACTCTTAAACCAAGAATGGTATATTACACTACGAGGGCCGAAAGTTGAATTTTCGGCCGTGTAGTGTATACGATTTTTCTTCATAACCGGTCGAAAGTACGTTATTAATTTTATTTTTTTTAACTTTAAATGTTGATAAGTATGTTTTGATGCCTGCCCCGACATTTGCGGCACGAGCGAAGCGAGTGCTGCTGGTCGTGGGGGCAGGCATCAAATACGTTCGAAGAGTCAAGTCTGGTCATATTTTTTAATACACTGAGAAAAAAAAATGTTTTTATTAAGAAAATTTTCTTGATACAAAAATTCATTTTCTTGAAAATTTTCAAGAATATATATTTTAGCTCAAGAACTAGTTAAATTGATTGAAATAATTTTCACTTAATTTAAATAAAGCTATTCTCTTGTTTATCTATTATTATTATTATGAGTTTTACTTGTACACCGTTTTCTGGTTTTTACAAGGCTAATTGTCTCAGCTTCTCCGCATATAGTCTTTTTCAACTCTTTATTATCAACATATGCTCCGCTCTATATTATCAACACAATCTTTCAACTCTTTTATTATCAACATGTTCTCCGCTCTTTTTATAATCAACATGTTCTCCACTTTTTATTATCAACATGTTCTCCGCTTTTTATAATCAACATATCATTTCGCACATAATTCTATTCTCAATGCGGCTGTGGACCGACTTGTACTTTCTGTACTATATTTACCCTATTCCTCACCCCTTTCTATCGGTTGTTGGAATAGTGGCGATGGGGAAACCACAGAGAAAACCCATGCCAGTACAGTCGGCTACCGGAGCGATCTCCAACGGTTGGTGTTGGAACTATTCGAACAACCGTCGGGGCTCGAACCCTCGCCTCACGACATGATGCACGAACGAACTAACGGGATAATGACTTAGTCCGCTCGGCCATCATGCCGCTTCTCTTGTTTATCTATTATTCAAAGATAAATATTGATGATCTCTTCAGAAATTAATAATTAATAATAATAGAATATTTGATCGCCATCGAATTTCTTGTACCAAGAAATTGTCAATTGAGTAAAAGTATTTTTTTTTCTTAGTGTAATAAATTAATTTCATTTTATCAAAGATGTATTCATTTTCATTAGTTTATTAAATTATATTAGTTATTATAAAATTTATAAAATAAAACATATTATAAGCTAAAAACTCTTATTGCGTTTTTTTTATTGTTTTCATTTTCAATTGAATGATCACAATTATTAATAATACTTCCATAAAAAACACAGTTTTCAAACTTGATATTAGAGCAATTAAAAATCGTATCTCCACTATATATACAGTTTTGATTATTCAAATTTAAATTTGTAGATAAGCATTCTGACAATAGTTTATTGGTAGGAGTATTGAATTGACTTTAATAGTACTTTGATATTAAATTAACAGACGACAAAACAACATTAATAATTATTTTTAAGGTTGAAGGTAGCAACAGAGATGACAGTGGTTAACAATTTGTTATAGCGACAGAATAAATAGTCCCTAATTGCGAGTGTAATTACGCATGAGAAATTTTTTCCTCCCGCTGTTATAGAGAGCGCGCGTGTACTTCTCACAGAGAGTAAATGTTAAACTTTCATTCCTGCCATTAGGGAGTAAAGTACGTACTTTCGACCGAGGCATGAAGAAAAATTATTTTGAAGAGTTTCATCGTCTTGAATCAAACAGAAAAGATCTGACTTGATTCAAAAATTTTCGTCTTCTAATTTTTTTTTCAGTCTTAGTAAATTAAAAATTGTAGTCGGAAATTTTTAAAAATACTGCAAAATATTACATGAATTTCTCAATCTTGATATCACTAATAAGATCAGTTTCAAATTCCAAAGTTCTTCAGTAAACTAGATATAGATTCTATAAATGAACAACAGTTGTATATGGTGCAACATGATAGCCGTGTTTATTATTATTATTTAACTGCTATGTTAAAAAAACGTGCATCCTTTGCTGGATTCCAGATGTTACAAATTATTTCTTCCAAAAAGAGCCGTGGATTGTATGTTGAAAATATTCTGATAGATCAAAATGAATATACACAAAAATCCAGAAAAATTTGATTCTCTTCAAAATTAAAAAGAATTTTTGATGTTCTTCTAAAAAGAGTTTATGTAAGCGCGAAAAAATTAATTTTGCGAAGTTCACATAAAAGAATGTAAAACAAAGATCCAATTTCAAGAGACCGGTAAACTTGTCAGTTCTTCATAAAATTAGGCACACGTGATTCACAGCCTTAGTTTACGACCGTTAATTTTTTTTTTGCCCTCCGGGCGGAAAGTGGCAACTTTCGTCCCACTGCGCTAAACAAAGTTGCCGCTTTCCGCCTTCGTCGGACAAAAAAATAGTATACACTCCACGGGAAGTAAAGAAAGCCTCAGATCACATGTTTGTTGACCTCGGCTTCGCCTCGGACAACAATTACATGTGATCTGAGACATTTCTTACTTTACTTCCCTAGGTGTGTAATATACGATTATAATCAATTTTCCACATGTCTGAACTTGTTAACAAATAAAATAATGAATAATTCCACTTGAACTGAAATGTAAGTGCGACGGCTTAATTGTTTAATGAACAGAAGATTTTAAAAGTATAACAATTTTATTTCAAATATAGTGGTAAATAATTTTTTTGCCTGATTCTTAGACTCTAGATTGAAATAGTATATTTCTTACCTAGGACAGGAAAATAAGAAATGTCTCAGATTACATGTAATTGTTTACCGAGGCGAAGCCGAGGTCGACAAACATGTGATCTGAGGCTTTCTTATTTCCTGCCCGTGGTGAGAATACTATTTTTCTCCTCAACGGAGGCGGAAAGCGGCATTTTCATTTAGCGCAGCGGGCGGAAAATTGACGCTTTCCGACCGGAGGGAAGAAAAAAAATTACTTGATTCCATAAAAATATTTTGTTAAAAATTTAACTCTTGTTTCAAAATATTCAGTTTCAAACGAGATATGTATATAATTTGATTAAAACTTTCTTTCCATTTATGATATAAGGTAAAAGCCCCAATAGATAATCACGTACCAGTATATGATCACTCCATGTATTTGTATATCTATATTCACAAATATAGGTATACAAATACATGGAGTGATCATATACTGGTACATGATCATATATTGGGGCTTTTACCTTACTGGTAGAAAAGTTGAATTGATTCAAGAAATAAATTTTTGAATTAAGAAACACATTTTATTCAAAATCGTGTTCTCAGTTCAAGATTTTTTTTCTTGAATTAAGATAATATTTTAATTAGTGTACTCTCTAAATAAAACAAAGTCTTAAATACGTTTCAAAATATTTTTAAGTGGAAATTTTATTTCTTTAAGAGATTTTGTAATTTTGTTTACTGGGGCAGATTACTGGGATAAATTGAGGAGCTGATTTTCAAAAGGGTATCTTTTCACATTTTAAAAAAGCAGTTTTTTGAACTATTAAATATTAATTAATTCGAGAATGATAAAGATTTATAAATGAAAATCGAATTTTAGCTTCATAATCGATAACAATTTATAGCTAAAATAAAAAAGTACAATAAAAATATTTATAATTGAAAATAACCAGTTTTTTGTCTCAATCAAAAATGAAAAGATACCCTTTTGAAACTCAACTCGTCAGTTAACGTGGAACCTCAAAATATGTTTGTTCTTGTCTAAATATTCAGACTTACTAAATTTTGAAGATTTTTACAACAATTCAAACATTAATATCTCAGTAATCAATAAGCGCACAGAAAATTAACGAGTCTTTTTAGAAACTGTGAAAAAGTTTCTACAAAAGTCTACTTTCATTAAAAAAAATACATTTTTTTTTTTTTTTTTACGTGAATGAAGTTAAAATGTCTTTGGTTAAGTTGCCGCAGCACCGATTTAACATCTTATTTTTCAATTAGGAAATAGTTATTATATCAGAATACTTTGAAAAAAAATTTTAAGCATCCAAATAAAAAATGAACTGACTTAATCATGTAATTTAACCATTATAATATTTACAAAGATTTAGACTGTTAATGAACCACACAAATTTGCTGGATAACATTTTTTATTAATTAGCTTATTACAAAAAGATTTTATTGCGAATTAAGCTAGAAACAAATTATTTGCGGATTCGTACATTTATTTTTTTCTGTTGTTGCTAGAATAGTAGAAGCATGCAAAATTTTGCAAATAAATTCAGTATCAAGAACATTATACTTTGAAAGTGAATATTTATATAAATGACGTCCAATTTTTCTACGAAAATTGGGCCAATTCGTTCAACTAAGTGATAATAGATCCCAGAATTAAATTCCAATAAAATAGACAGACCGCTTTATTGCTATAGATAACTGCAGAACCTTTTAACAAAAAATTTCATATTATAATGAAATTAATTACCAGAGATCAAGAATGAAAGGAGACTTAAAACCTGATGATAAACTTTATTAATAAAATGTGTCTTTATATTAAAAGAGGAGAAATCAAGGAAATAAGGCGCGATGTGGATTAATATTCGTGGCATGTAATGTACGATACGGATGTCGAGTCGTCGACTTAACTTTCAGGGACGATGGTACACTAAATAAAACTGGTTGGTTGGTTGGCTGGTAGGTAGGTTTAGTTAGTTCATTCGTGCCGTTCTTTTGGCTTCATACACACACAATCCCTCACTGTATACATATACATTCACACACAGATCTATATGTGTAGTTGTATTGTACATTTTTATGCACACATATAAGAAAAATTTCAAATAAAATGAACCAATAGTATTTTACCAGTATACGTGTAGCGTGCACACTATTACCAGTTCACCATCGCCACCCGTTGAGGCAAACGATCGTACCAAGTTCGATGAGCTCCCAACGATTCGTTTCGCCGCGGGTCGCTTCATTTCATGCTATGCGACTTGGCCAAATTGCCAGCCCACTTGGCTCAAATGTTGACAAACTTAATCGATGTGATAAAGAAAAGAACAATTTATTAATATTCTCTGTGTGTCAGATATGTTATATATTATTTTATGTTTTTGAAATAGAATCATTCTGTCTAAAATATTGTACTTGTATTGTTTGTTTAAACGAACTAATTTTGGTTTATTTTCAGTATGTTCAAAATTTAATGAGATTAATCGCTTTTTTAAGCTAGAGCATTTATTCGATATTGTAAATTACCCTTCTGGTTGCTGCATTTTGATTTTGATTGACATATCATTCTTGAATTACGTTGAATGTTGCAATTTAGATAAGTCATGCACCTTCTAGGTATGCAATTGAACGATATATTAGAATTTATTGATATATTAGAATTTAGTGATGATTGAGTGATTGAGTGACTGAGTGTTTAACACACTACATTATATATACTACTTTATATATATACTTTATATATACTACTTAACACACTACTTTATATATTATATTAAGATTTTTTATATCAATTTTGGATGGCCGCAAGTAGTTTCGACTTCATGGCCAATTAAATAAATAAATAATAATAATAATAATATATTAGAAAATTCAAAATGCGCTTTTGTTAAAATGAAAAAAACAATGTGTTCAAAAAATCATAGCTTAAAAATTGAGTTTTTACAAACTTCATAAGAAGTACATTTTAAAAATAGATTATTAATTGCTCATAAAGATATACAATTTAATTGCTATAGAAGTTATAATTTTCTACTATACAGAAAGTTGATTACTATTATTTACTTGAGATTAATGAAGATTTTGCTGGTAGTCTTACTTAGTTTGAATTTTCTTAAGGAGGGATATACGTGTAGAAAGACGTTTTCATGCTGATTTTTTATTAATTTTTTAAGGTATGAAAATTAATGTTATTTATTGAAACTATCAGGTTATTTTATACATATATTTATATTTTTCCATATTTTACGACAATATAACTTAAAAAGTAGCGGAGATATCAGCTGATACACATCGTAGGTTGTCTTCCGACTTAGCAGTTGGTGTGCACTATGGAAGCCACAATTTTTATCTGAAATCAATGGCACAAAAAAATTACTTTTCTTTATACAATTACGCTGAATATGAACCTCGATCATAAGCGATATTTTTATTTAAACTATTTTTTTTTAATAAACAATGTATGAAAAAATGGTAAAAAATTACGACTTAATTTCACAGCCCTCTAAAAAATGCAAATTTTTACTTTTTTTTTTTGGAATTGAGGTTCATATAGAAGATACACATATAAAAAAAGTAAATTTTCTGTGCCAGTGATTTCAGACAAAAATTGTGGCTTCTATACTGCACACCAACTGCTAAGTCGGATGACAACCTACGATGTGTATCAGCTGATATCTCCGCTATTTGTTGAGTTATATTGTTGTTTAATACGAAAAAATACTCATAAATATATCTATAAAATAACCTGATAGTTTCAATAAATAATAATAATTTTTTATACCTTAAAAAAATTAATGAAAATCACCATGAAAACGGCCTTATACACGTATTTCCCCCCTTAAATTAATTAATTTTAAAATGTATTCGTACAATATTGTGCAATGATTAGACATGTGTAAATTTAATATTCCATTTAAGGTATTAAGTTTAAAATTCAAATCAATATGATATTTAAAAATTTGGTTGCAGTTTTTTAAAAGTAAGGCATTTGAGCAGACAGTAGGAAAAGGTATTAGTAATTAATAATAAAATAATAGGGGAACCTGGGGAACGAAGGCCCTCCTGGGGAACGAAGGCCCTCCTGGGGCACGACGGCCCCCCTCAAAAATTAGGTAAAATTTTTTTTTTTAATTTCCCTCAAGTTACGAACTCTGTAATGTTTTTATGATATTTTGGGCCAATATGTGATATGTAGGGCATAATGGACCACTCGAAAAAAAAATTGTAACGAAAAAAAATTTTTGTTTTTTTTAAATTGTGATAAACTTGTGGTAAAATGATTCAGAAAAAATTTGATTGAACTGAAAAATTTTACAAAAAATTGAGTCATATAGGAGAGAATGGTACACGACAGTCCCTAGCATAACGGCCCCTCTCATAAATTAGGTAAAAATTTTTTTTTTCCATTTTCCGTCAAGTTATAACTTTTATGATGTTTTTATGATATTTCGGGCCAGTCTGTGATACGTGGGGCATAATGGATCACTCGAAAAAAAATGACAAATTTAAAGAATTCATTATTTTAGGCTTTTTCAGGTCAATGAATCAGAATGAATTTAATTAAACTGAAAAATTTAATGAAAAGTTGAATTAAATAGCTTATAAAAGATTGAAAACACAAATTTTTGAAATTAAAATAGTAATAATTATATTATTAATTATTGATCACGGTATCCTCTGCACCATACAGAAAGCTAATCTCAAAAATTTATTTGAATTCCTCCAAGGATGTCTTACTTTACGCAATTCATATTTCTAATTTTGACTTGATAAAAATATAAAAAAAAATGGTTTGGTTCAAGATATTACGTATTTTAAAAGCTCAACCTGAAAACTCAACCTGTGATTTCAATCAATGTAAACTAATGTAACCAATTCATTGTTAAATAACATCTATATTTTTTCTTGTACGTGGGTTTAAAACCTCTGAGTGCAATAAAAGAAATTAATTATATTTTTAACTATTATCTGTTTAAAAATAATTAACAGCTTAAAAATGAAATTTATAATAATTTTTTAAGACATTAAAAAAAAATTAAACTTTGAATAAAACATGAAATATAAATGTTCGATGATTAGGAAATCACATCGAGATATTTTAATGAATATACGATTATTCGTAATGATCACAGACATATTCGTCAGAATAATCTTCGCCAATACCTGCGCAAAAATCATAAGACCATCATAAGAGCATTTATTACAATTTTTACATTGAATCCATGACTCTGAGGACTCTGAGGAAAGTCCATAGCAATAAAGACAATGGCAATCATCATTTTTATATTTTAAATGTTTTTTTTTTTTCAAATTTTTTGATTTTGATTTTGTTTTATTTTTTTGTTTAATTGAGGTCTTTTTTTTTTTTGCTTTATGTTGATTTTTTTTCTGCTAGTTCTCGGCGATACTCAAGACTCGTAAGAATTTTTATTTATTTATTAATAATAAATGCCAAGGCACAGGCCAAATGGCAAGGTATAGAATACAATAATTCTTGTGGAACTGAAGATTTACAAAATAATACAATTTATACATGAAATTAACATGTGTAGGTATATAACAAACAAAACTATAAAGTGATATAAGAATGAATTAAGCTTAACAATATTATAAATTTAAAAGACTCGTAAGAATCGTGGTTTTCCCTCGACGCCGTTTTCTGGGAGGAGAACCTCTAGATTTTGATGGTAATACTTTTAGTAAAAAAACAATTTTTTTTTATATGATTTTTTGGGGAGGGGGCCGTCGTGCCCTAGAAAAAAAAATTTTTTTTTTCGATTTTTTGCGAAATTTCGACTGATTCGTTTGAAATAGATGGAAAATAAATAAATTTGATGGTAAAAAGCCACAAAAAGAAAAAATCGGCTTAAGGGGACCGTCGTGCCCCAGGCTCCCCTAATTGAATTAATAAAAATTTTGGAATTCAAGAATTGGTATATGAATTGAATATATAAGCAGGTATATTTTTTATATACATAAAATAAAAAATGATTTTCGGAAGATGGACTGAAAACACTAAATTGTACCAATTTTTTAAAGTTTTTAATTTTTCTTATTTTGTGAAAATTCATTGAAAAAAGTTATATTTAAATTTTGAACTTCTCGTTAAAAAATCAAAAACTTCAAAAAATTGGGGTGTGATTTTTTTTTTAATTCAATTTACAAGAATAAATTTTTTATTTGATATCGATGTTTTGAAGTATTTAGAGGCTTTTTTGACCATTTATTCATATATGCCTTTTTGGCTTTGAAAAATTTTTTTCGTAAATCCTAAAAGGCATATGTCAAAAAAATCTATTTTTCCGTTTTTTTTTTAATCAGATTTTTATCTTTTCACATTCTCAAGTTAAATGGAGAAATACGCAGAAAATAGTAACGCGATATTTTAAAGATCTATTTTTAATGTGTTCCAATTATAGTTAAAATATATACGAAAATCGACCAAAAGAATAATATATTTTTCTTTTATTTCAACCTATGTATATTTTCATACACTGATAAAAAATTTAACTTCATTAAAGAAAAAAAATCTTGAACTAAGTATACCATTTTGAAGAAAATCATTTTCTTGAGTCAAGAAAAAAAATTCTTGAGACAAGAAAAATTTACTTAAATCAAGATTAATTTCTTGACTCAAGAATTTTTCTTCTTGATGCAAAAAACTTATTTTCTTCGAAATGGTATTCTTGGGTCAAGATTTTTTCTCTTGAGTCAAGTTATTTTTTTTTATCAGTGTACATATATAATTTTGCATAAATTATTTTTATATGGAACCTTTTTGTTACATTCAAGAAAATGGAGCTTTAAAATATTTTTCTTGGTTCCAAATTTTGTTCTTAACCCTAGTTTTGTTTTTTACAGTTACCAATTTGTAAATAATGAAAAAAACGAGGGTTTAATTGAATGACTTTTCTTAAAAATGTCTTACGAATGAAACTAGTTGCCACTCGTATAAAAATTTAAAAAACGATTTAAAGCAACTTTCCAAGCCTTGACAAAGTTAATATCTCTAAAGAAATCAAGATCTAAAAAACTAATAACTAACCTTTTGTAAATTAACAGAGTAAAAGGTTAAAAAATAGATACTGGATGCATGCTGGTAACAATTCAATAAGATGTAATAGCGATTGAATCTGAACTCGTGTTTGTCGTCACTTTTGACTGGCTTCTCGCGATCATAGAAGATAACCGCAACCTTTGTGTAGCTAAATACATATGTAATCTTACACTGATACATACGAGAATAAATAATGTGTGTATGAGCAGCATACACACGACTTTACTGGCAAATCGTTGGGTGAGTTAGCGTCCGCAAAGACAAGGATATTAAATTGAGTAGGTAGAAAAGTTTAAAAAGGAAAAGGAAAAGAGATTGTTTCACATTAATGCGTACCTCTTGTTGCAATAAAGATTCCAAGACGGCACGTAGACTTTTGTCTTGTTGCTGTTGTCTGCTGTTCTTATACTTAGCAGCTTCTCGTGAATTGCACTAGCATTAAATTCACCAAGTAACGAGGAGATTGCTAAGATTTGCAGGCTATAGAATAATCTAGACAGTGAAACCGGCTGAATAAAAAAAGAGAGGAAGATCTTTTAGACCCTGTCATGTGGTGCTCTTTCATTTCATTTCAAGCTCTTTGAATACTCTTCCCTATTCCTATTTCCATCTTTTTTTATTGATCCTCTCTCGCACTCTTGATAATACTCTACTGTAAGATACACAGCTCTTTTGATCATCTTCACTCTACTCTTTATATTATTAAACGGTCCAATAATAGTTTAACACGACAAACGCCACTTAGTTTTAAGCTTATTAAAAATAATTTTTTGTGAAGACATGGTTTACCAAACGTTGTAACTTCATAATAAAAACTGAAAAATTTTGCATGCCTCTACTTTGAAGAGCAGAGAAAAATGAATGTACGAATCTGTAGATACTTTATTAACAATAATTTCTAACCTAACTTGTAATGAATTTATATGTAATAAGCTAATGAGAAAAAAATATGTAATTGACAGTCTTAATCTTTGTAAATACTATAATGGTTAAATTACATGATTAAGTCAGTTATGACCCAGATTTTACTTTTTGTATTTGAGTATTTTAGTTTATTTTTATTAATTACTTAAAAATTAATAGAAACAATTATTGTTATTAGTGTGGCGATTATTATTTAATTATTGTATTTATTTAGTTAATAATATTATACTATTGTTACCGAAGGTATGACCGAACAAAAACAGTTTCACTGTAAAAAAGTCGCGCCAAGTCCACGTTCATAAGACTATTAGGAAAAAAAAAGTTTTTTTTTTCTTTAAAAAAAGATACAAAATAAAAAAATTAAAAAATCCAAGTAACCGATATGATTGTTTTTGATTTTCGGAAATTAAAAAAAATTTTATTGTAAATTTAAAAATTAAAAAAAAAATTTTAGAACGTATTTAGTGTGCGTGGTTGCAAAATATTTTACTTTTAATGAAATTCGTAAAATCTATTTACTAGGACTTTAAAAAAATTAAAATAGACAATGACGCACACCAAGTACGTTCTAAAAATTTTTAATTTTAAATTTACAATAAAATTTTAATTTCCGAAAATCAAAACAATCATATCGGTTACTGATTTTAATTTTATTTTGTATCTTTTAAAGAAAAAACTTTTTTTTCCTAATAGTCTTATGAACGTGGACTTGGCGCGACTTTTTACAGTGAAACTGTTTTTGTTCGATTTTAGTATTTTTGTAATTATAATGAAAATTTACAATCGGTACCAACTTAAATCTCGTGTTGACTGCATTTTTTACTGCAAACTATCCCCTTGAAGCTACAGTTTATGTAGATGTAATTCCAGTGCACTCTGGCGGCCGTAAATGTAAGCTGTGAATTACTTTTTTTAACTGTAGTTGCTTATCTATAGGAGGATTACTACACATTTTTATTTTATCTAGTCTGTGGCGCTGACCTTTCTCCATAAAAAAAAAGTCAGGATCGAAATTTGTGAGCGAGCTATAGTATGTGCTGATAAAATTTAATAATTTCAAATAAATAAATTGTTATAAGTGAATATAATTAATTAATACGGTGAAGTAAATTATGAATTACTGTTATGATAAACAAATTGGATAAAAAAAGTACCGTAGAATTAAATAAAATTTCGCAGCCTCAAAAAACCGTTCTGCTTACAGTAAACACAGTCGGTAGTCTGGCGCTCCGTTTACAACGGATTTGAACGGAACTTGGCGCCAGATTCTACCGAATCTGTGGATTAAATTAAGGAATTAAGCGTGTGAGAAATTATTATTATGAAGCCGAGCGAATTAATCGAGCAAAAGAAATTAAAAGACTGGGAAAATTATTCTAAGTTCCGAACAAGATTTAGTATGGGAAAGCGATGAATGGATATAAAATGAAAGAAATGACGATTATTATTTTGTAAGAAATAATTTAGGTAAGCGAAGATTTTATAAGTCCCGAGGACAATTTAGTATGGAAAATCAACGAATGGATATATAATGAAAGAAATTGCGATTAAAATAATAAAGAATTGTGAATTTGACGAAACGAATGGATAGAAAATGAAGGAAATTACGATTAAAATAATAAAGAATTGAGTTTCGAAAATAAAAACTTAGAATCTGGCGAGACAAATGGATAGAAAATGAAGGAAATTATGATTAAAATAATAAATAATTATTTTTAAATGCTCGTTCGATGACGCCGGACAGATGGTGATAAATTTCCAATTTCGTTCGCTTTAAGTAAAAATTTTAAATATGATAAAGTCCAGAATTTTGGCACGGAAAAGCAATTCTTTCTCGGGAGAATTACTCGGACGAATACTCTTCACCAAGTAATTCTAGAGGATGATACTCTACCTGGAGTCTGACCAAGACCCAGGTAAGTATCGTGAACCGACCGGATGAAAGTGCTACTCCCCGTGCCGAAGCCTACAGCTGAGGTACGGTAGGTGATCATAAGCCGTGTAGGTGGGAGTGAGGAGGATACTCTCCACTTGCTCTCAGGGTAAAGTTTAGGACCCCACAGGGATGACGGCTAGTCGTCCTGAGGGGGGGGGGGGGTGTTATTGGGAAACTAGTTAGTACTTTGTAGACCGCGTTTTTTTTTAGTTTGAACCGTGAATACCGTCATGTATGTTTGGATAGAAAGTTTCTATTGTATTAGTGTATATTGCTTTTATTGTTTCTTGATTTTGAACCGCGTTAATGATTTTGAACCGCGAATATGTGTGAAAAGAGTGTTCTAATGTATTGTTTGTATTGTTTAATTTGCTTATATTGTTTATATCGTTTATTAACATGATCAGGCCAATAAAGAGGTTTCCTTTTTCTTTGATTTATTTAAAATGAAGTGTTTTGTTTATATTTTGTTATTGATAATGTGATCCCCGTTTATGACCCTGGACTCCGGCGAGCAAATTTCGAGCTGGGGACTAATTAAATAATTATATTTTGAAAACGTGGACGCTATACAGTTGATTTTTTATTTGGATGCTCAAAATTTTTTTTCTAAGTATTCTGATATAGTAACTGTTTCTTAAGCGAAAAATAAGATCTTCAATCGGTGCTGCGGCAACTTAACCAAAGACATTTTAACTTCATTCACGTAAAAAAAAAAAAAAATGTATTTTTTTTAATGGAAGTAGACTTTTGTAGAAACTTTTTCACAGTTTCTAAAACGACTCGTTAATTTTCTGTGCGATTATTGATTACTGAGATATTAATGTTTGAATTGTTGTAAAAATCTTCACAATTTATTAAGGGTATTCTGGTCTAGAAGCATGAAATTTCAAGTAATTTTTAAAGTGCCGTAAAAAAAAGGCAATCAATATTTTTACAATCCATTTTTTTATAAGTTATTTATTAACATTATAAGAATACAGAAAAAAATAAAAAAATGAAAAAAGTTGAAAATTCAAAAAATTAGCAGCTGATGAAGTGGGGGTGTCTCAAAAAATGGGCACGTGACGATACCCACGATTCCAACACTCCTAGCAATCGGAAACAAAAAAATAAAATAGATTATTAATCTAGAGTAATATCGCTATGGTCGGAACTATGGTCATCCCCAAATTTCAATTTTTACTATTTTTAAAAAAATTCGAAAAAGTCAAAAAAAGTGGTAAAAAAAAAAATTTTTTTTTCAGGCAGTCGCCATTTTGTAAAAAAATTTTTTTTAAACTTTTCTCGAAATAATTTTCTCATTGTTTTTTGTATTAAGTGATTAGTCCGAGAATCAAGTGACGCTGATACTAAGACAGAATAAGCCAATTTTTTAATAAACTATACTTAAATTACTATTTTAATATCAATTTTGCTCTATTACTTGTGTTTAATGGTTTGTCGTTAACGAGTTAATCGTTAATCGTTAATGGTTAATCGAGTTAATCGTTAACGAGTTTGGTACATATGATGATCAGAAACAATATTTATTATTACTGGTTCAACAATGTAGAAAAGAATTTCTATCGTGCGCCAAAAAGCTATATTCAGCTTCAAAATCTTGATGTGTTTTCAATAACATTAGTAATTATTTGAAATTTATCAACTTTTTTTTTATAACTATTTAGATGTACTGCGTAAAAAAAAAATTTTGCGGAAATGAACCACCCTATTATACACTGATAAAAAAACTATATTCATTCAAGAGAAATAATCTTGGTCCAACAACAAACATATTTTTTATAATACACACCGCGAAACTTGGATTTTCGAGCTATAGTTAGGAGGAGTAAAATGAATGATATCTGGCCAGTTACAGTTGAGTCCCCGAGTCGAAATTTTAAAACCCCAGTTCAACCTAGTAGAGCCTGATTCCTTTGATGTAGACATATGCCGCTCTAATTTAAGAACCTTTTTCAACCTAACTCGTCTTATATCAGGGTGAGGAATAGTGAGTCGGGGTTTAGTTTAAATTTTAAGATTCTGTTTCAACCTAACTCGTCTTGCATCAGGGTGAGGAGTATTGAGTTGGGGTTTAGTTCAAATTTTAAAACTCTGTTTAAACCTTATTCATCTAAATTCAGGTCGTAGAAGAGTGAGCTGGGGTTTAATGAGAATTTTATCGCGTAGGCTTCCTAGGGTGAAACAGAGATTAAAACTTTATACATTTTTCAAAATAAATAAGAGTAATAAAAATTATTATCATTATTTTGAAAATGTATTACAGTAAAACGTGCGAAAAAATCACAACAAAACCATTTATAAATTTTTTATGCTTAATAAACTGCGTCAAATGCTTTTTTAAAAATTAAAATCGAACGACGCGTTCAAAAATTATAATTGTTTAAAAATTCACAAAATTTTTTTTCTCAGTATTTTTTCGACATAACATTTAAATTTCTTAACCAAACGATATTTGCCCGGACATCCACTTTTTTCGCTTTAAAAACTGTGTTGAAAACCATTTGGAAAATTAAAATCGATCGACGCGTCCAAAAGTTACAGCTGGTTGAAAATTTACAAAAATTTTTTTTTTATATTTTTCGAAAATAATTACCGGGCTTCTTTAACCTTTCAACATAAACCCGTATATACAAATTTTTTTTTCATTACTACTCTAAAAACTACTTTGAATACCGTTTTAAAAATCAAAATCGAATGATATGTTACAAAATTATACATTATAAAAATTTCAAAAATAATTTCTTCCAGAATTTTTTCGAAATAATTTTCAGATATTTTAACTATTTAACTATTCATGTGTATATACCTTTCGTGCTTTAAATAAAAAATTATGGTTTGTGCAAGAATAATTTAAAAATATACGAAAGATCAAGTTTTTCTACTTAAAAATTTGACCTAATTGCTAAAAAGAATAGTTTGCCAAATTAAAAATTTAAAGAATGAACAAATAGCACAGTTTTTCACATTTTGAACTCGAAGAGCTCAAAAATATAATTTTTGTGTCGCAGCTTTTGAAGCCCCATAAAGAATCTTTAAGTTTAAATTGATTAAACGAAAAATTTTGAAATAATTCCGAAAAAACAGTTTTTTCAGTTTTCTTTCGACAACGATAACTCACGAACGAATTAACCGATTTTGACCGGGTTGGCGGCGATCGACGTGGTTTTTTAATGTTAAGAGCTAAATAGTTTTTGAAATCGATCGGTTAAGCCGTTTCAAAGTTATTAAAAAAAAAACACATTTGAAAAAATTTTTTTTTGTAGTTTTTTTTAAATTTCTCAAGATCTACCGGTTCGAATCGGTCCCAATTATATTCAAAATCTAAGTTTGGTCAAGCCCTTTCGAATGACGCCAATCGCGATACACACATACACACACATACATACTTACATGCATACTTACATACATACAGACAAACGGACACCATCGCGGAAACAATCGGGAAAGCTTCCTAGGACCTCAAAACGTCAACATCCGTTGAAAACTTGATTTTCGAAAAACGGGGTAAAACCAATAACTTCCCAACTTTTGAAAATTTTCAATTTTCTTAGCGGGAAGTTAAAAATTTAGGCAATTTTCGCGATGAAATTTTTTAAGCACTGTGTAAGCAACGTTGTAAAATTAATAATAATAATCACAGTAATATTTACCATGACATAAGAAATAATAATAATATTTAATCACATGAGTTAATTTTAATTTTGTCAGTTGTAGCTTAAATGGAAACAAATATTTCTACTGTATGACTAGTCTTCGAGTAGCAGAGGGAATCCAGTTTTGCTTCGTAATCGTGAGGTCTCGATTTCGAATCCCAGTAAAGCTGAGTTTTTTTCAACGGAAATTTGTGTTTTCTTCGTCGTTTCTTCTGTCTTCATTTCGATATCATTATTCTTGTATAATTATAAATTAACATTACTAATAGTTATCATTACCTTAACAGTCAGGCAAATAATAACATGAAGTAACCAACAGTTAAATGATAATTTTTTCTTTTTTTTTACTATGAATATAACCAGTTTAGGCTATTAAGGTTGAACTAGGTTGAAATAGGTTTTAATAAAACCCTGCCTGACACTTTTTCGTCTGAGAAACAAAAAATCGTATACATCATGCAATCCCAGCTAGGCGCTAAAAGAGTGAAACAGAGTTTTATTAAGAACCTTCTTCAACCTAACTCGTCTGAAAACGGACTTAAGTAGACGTTACCAGAGTGAAACGGGGTTTAGTATCAATGCAGTTCCTTATTTCTTAAAACCTATTTCATTCTGTTTCACCCTGAATTAGACTATCCCAGGTTAAAATGGGTTTTAAGCGAAAAAAAATTTCGACTCAGGTGATCTACTCTTCTCGCAAACGTATCGATAAGTGACATTCTCTCTTTATCTGTTTCTACATTCCCGCACGGATGCTAAAAATTACTATAGGATATTAAGTTTTGTTTACTTCTACAATCGTCCGCCAGGGAAAGTATAAATCAACAAAAAAAAAAAAAAAATTAGGAAGACTTCCCGTATTGGTAAATACTCTCCGGCTCTTAAAAAACCGAGACCCCTGAAAATTACGTTCTCTAATGCAAGCTACTCTGATTTGATAATGCAGAACTTCTTAAGGGTCAGGAAGGTCAGGCAACTTCCTCTGGATCTCAATCTGAACAACGTGATAATAACGCACGATCGAACGCAGAGACAGCAACAACAGCACAAACACACTCGGGAAGAACTTCAGCGTCGAATTGCGGATAGGGAGAAAGATCTTCGTCTAGTGACGAGGCGTGGCATGACAATCATCATCAGCAAGCCTCCTCCTCGTCAGGGTCAGGAATAGAGCGCTCTACAATTTTGAATACTTCTTATAAGCAAAGTTATGTATATTACCAGAATGTTAGGGGGCTTAAATCCAAATTACGTAATGTATTATACAGTACTTCTATTATTGATTATGATGTTTATATTTTTACTGAAACTTGGCTCAACGGTAATATCTACTCCTCAGAATTATTTGATTCTAATCTATATAATGTTTTTAGGTGTGATCGGCGTGAGGCATTCAGGGGATCAGGTGGCGGAGTTTTAATTGCCTGCAATACTTCTATGCAAGTCCAGTGTAATAATCTGGATCAATTAATTGAACAGTTCGCACAAATTGATGTGGTTAGTGTTACTGTTGGCTTGAATCCTGCAATTAATATTGTAGCACTCTACGTGCCACCTGATCTGCACATTCAAGTCTACTCGGACTTCCTGGATGCCTTATCAGCTCACTGCACTGTGGATGTGGAGGAGCTAGTGGTTATAGGTGACTTTAATTCACCTCACTTCTATTCGTATGTCAGCAATGGGTATGTATGTGCCAAGGCTGAGATAATACACTCGTTTTCGTGTTTCCTTAACTTAAGTCAATATAATAATGTGCTAAACTCAATGGGTAGACTGTTAGACTTAGTATTTGGCACCATGGAATGCGTCACCATGATTAATAATGAACCTCTTCTTAAACTCGACCCTTATCATCCAGCACTGTCAATATCTATACAATATATTATTAACCGTGGCAAAAATATAACTAAAGTCCCACTTAGTAAATACAATTTTCATAGATATGACAAAGATTCACTTATAGGTGCTTTAAGCAGTACAAACTGGGACTTAATGAATAATTTACCTCCGGAAGATATGTGTAAAGTATTTTATCAGCTTGTTGAATCAGCTTTCGATAGGTCGCTGCCAGAAACTAAAAGAAACATTTAGACAGAAACTACTAAAGCATCCCTCTTCATATTATAAAAGTCAATATGATGCTCTTAGAGCTTCACTGAAATTAAGGATTAAAAATGCCCATAGAAAATATCAAACTGAGGCTGAAAATAGTCTAGCAAATAATCCCAAGAATTTTTGGAGGTTCATTAAGAATAGTAAAAAGCAGAGTCAGTACCCTACCAGTTTTTGTATTAATAATACTATCAGTTCTGACCCGCAATCTATTGCTAATGAGTTTGACTTGCATTTTAGTAGCGCTTTCATCCCTTTTGATAACTCGACTGATCTCTCTAGCATCAACACAATTAGCGACTATTTGGGTGGCATAATTTTCCCAAGCGAAGCCACCATTTTAAAGTATATCAAACAGATTCCAAACAAAATGTCGGCGGGAATAGATGGTATTCCATGTCTCATAGTTAAGGATGCTGCTGTCTGCTTTGTCAGACCGTTGACTCAGTTAATAAAATGCTCTATTAGGCATGGGATATTCCCATCAACATGGTTTTTTTTGCCGTCGTTCTACAGTAACTAACTTAATTTACTATACCGAATACATAAATAATAATATCAATAATGGCGACCAGGTTGATGTTATTCAAACAGACTTTGCTAAGGCGTTTGACAAGGTGGACACGGTTATCCTTATACATAGACTTCGCGACCTTGGATTACCCTCTTACCTACTTACACTTATGATATCATATCTTACTAATAGGCTCAATTTTGTCATATTTAATGGGTTCCGATCAACACCCTTCAGGTCAACCTCCGGTATGCCTCAAGGTTCTAACTTGGGTCCATTGTTATTCCTAATATTTATAAATCCTCTTGAGAGTGTAATTTCATGTCCCTTTGAACTTTTCGCTGATGACGCTAAATATTACGCCTGCATACGATCGTGGACGGATTGCCTTGAATTACAAAGAAACCTTGAGGCTATGGCAGCTTGGTGTAGGCTAAATAAGCTTCAGCTTAACGAACGTAAATGTGTGGTTATTACATTTAGTAAATCGAGTGCTGAAATCCAATATCCCTACTCTATCAATGGTATTGCCCTTAAATACGTATCTTCCTGTAGGGATCTTGGGGTAATATTTGATAATGGACTTGCGTTTACGAATCACTACTCAGCCATAGCTGCGTCAGCTCTCAGGATCCTAGGCTTTGTGATAAGAGCAACAAAAAACTTTAGAAACTTAGAGGCAATTAAAATGTTATACTCCGCGCTTGTTCGTCCTAAACTGGAATATGCATCAGTTATTTGGGCACCGACCTACAAAAAGTACGCACAGTCAATTGAGAAAATTCAGCGGAGGTTTCTAAAGTATTTGATGTACAAAAGAACAGGGATTTACCCTGCTCGTGGTACTGAGTATTTAGATATTTGTGGAAGTACTAATATGTTAACCCTTGAAGAGAGAAGAATTTGTGTTGGGGTGTCATTTATCGTTGGTCTTTGTAGAGGACTAATGTATTGCCCGAGTTTCTTAGCACTACTACCAATCAAATGTCCTCCCCGTGACTTAAGGTCTACACATCCCTTTCAGGTACCCTTGGTAAGATCAGCCTTGGCACAGGCATCGCCCCTATACAGGCTCACAACCTTATGCAATCTTATTGTCGCCAATAGCAACAACAGTATTAACAATAACAATAGTATTGATAATAATGATGCAGGTATTGATCTCATTGATCTCTTTGACTTTAATCAGCTGCCGACCACTGGCTCCATTACATCTATACTCATGTACATGCGTAATAATAATAATAATAATAATAATTGTTGACAATCGAATTAAAATAAATAAATTGTTTTTTCTCTCCACTGGCTTCTGGTCAAAAATGAGTCGTAAATTTTGTTAAATAGTGTTAAATTGATTAATATAAGAAATTAAGATAATTAGTACCTAAGAATTAAAGCTTGGTTTATATTGAGTCATTTAGTATATTATTTAATATTGTTAATACTCTGTCTGTATCTTCAACTATGTATCATTTAAGTAACCCTGTCATTGGCCCTATGGGCTGTTGGGTTTTAATAAAGGAAATAAATAAATAAATAAATAAAAAGACGGTTGACCCTAAAGGCCATCCCTGCAACTTCCCGCTAATTCCGTGAATACCTGGGCGCTTAGAATTGCACCTACGAAGGTAGGTGCAATTCAAAAACACAATCTAGGTGTTGTTTTGAGCTCTGAGCTCAAAAAGATACCGTTTCTATGCTTTTGAGCTCTTTGAGCTCAAAAATCTAATAGAAGTTTCATAGAACAATATTTTTTGAATTTTCAAACCGCAATATCTTTTGAATGAAGGAACCGATTTTTACGTGGTTGGCGGCATTCTACGTAGTTTTTTAAGCCTCATAAAGAATTTCTGAGTTTTAATTGGTCAAACTAGAAATTTCGGAGTAATTCCGAAAAAACATTTTTTTAGGTTTTCTTTCCTGCACGATATCTCTCGAACGAATCAACCGATTTTGACCGGATTTGCGGCAATCGGCGTGGTTTTTCAAGGTTAAGAGCTGATTAGATTTTGGAGTTGATCGATAGAGCCGTTTAAAAGTTATTCCAAAAAACAACCTTCAAAAAAAATTTTTTTCTTGGTTTTTTCTTAGTTTTTCTGAAATTTCTCAAAATCTACCGTTCCGAATCGGTTCAAATTCACAGGAAATCTAAGTTCGAGAGAACTTTTTAGAACGCCGTTTAGTAGGTTCCGATCGGTTTAGTCGTTCAAAAGTTATAAGCGGTTCACATACTTACACACATACATACATACATTAGGGTGAATGAAAATGGACCCAAGTCATTAACAATCGTGTTTAATAGATATTTTCCTCATATTTATAGCAGCAATTTTCTTGATTTTTTGAGATTTTTTTTAATTTCAAAACGTTAATGGGACAAGATTCCAGATTTAAATTCAGTGGAACAAAATGCATACAAGTCATACTTAATCTGAATCCAAAAAATTTTTTTCATCTCGATAATTTAGATTTTTCATGATTTATTGCAATTTTTTTGGGTTTTTCACTATTTTTTCAAATTTTGACGGTTCAGCGGGTTAGTTAACGTTCAGGTTCAGAATCAGTTAATTGAAATAAATAAAAATCATACTTGATCTGGGTCCACAAAAATTTTTTCATCGCTGTGACTGCAGTTTTTCGCAATTTTTTTTTTTGGGTTTTTTCCATTCTATTCGAAACTGGAGGGTGACTGGGCCAAACGGACTTCCAATTAGGATTCAGCGGGTCGATAAACATGTCGGTTGGTATGTCTGGTCCAATGTATAGACAACTTTTCTTTTTTGTGTGCCTTTGTAATTGTACGATAAAAGTTAAAAATAAACCCAAAAATCCGATGAAAATTAAATTTTGACTTCGAATAACTCGGAGAGGAATCAATATATGAAAAAATGATAATAGACCTTTTTTGTAAAGCGTACAATTTTATTCAAGAATCCAAGATGATCATTGCCATAAATTGATTCAATTCAAAGATAAAAAATTCCAAAGCTAAAAACCTTTTTTCCTATGTTATTTAAATGGAAATAGAAAATTACGATCCGCGACCTGTAGATCGTCAAATTAAGAACTCATACTTTGACAAGATCCTTATTTTGGGATTCTCTGAGAATTTGCTAACCATTTGAAGAAATAACAAAAGTTGATTTTTATGAAACACCCTAACATACACACATTCACACACACACATACATACATACAGACAGAGTGACAACATCGTAGGGGTAGTCAGGGAAGCTTCCTTTGATCTTTCAACGTCGAGATCCGATGAAAACTCAATTTTTGCAAAACGAGGTAAAAACAATAACTTCCCGATATTTAAAAATCTTCGATTTTCTTAGCGAGAAGTTAAAAATTAGAAAAACGGTAGACCCGGAAGGCCATTCCTGCAACTTCCCGCTAATTCCATACCTAGGTGATTAAAATTGCACTAATGATGTTTTTGAGCTCTTCGAGCTAAAAAGTCTAATTGAAGTTTTATAGAACAATTATTTTTGAATTTTCAAACCGCAATAACTTCTGAATGAATCAACCGATTTTCACGTGGTTGACAGCAACGAATGGCATTTCGAATAGCACCAACTGCGATCAAATCGGTCAAGTCGTTCAAAGGTTATAAGAGGTTTACATACATCCACACACACACACACACACACACACACATACACACACACACACACACACACACACACACACACTCGGGGCAGAAGAGATACTGCTACTGGGCGCGTCTCCCCGAGCGGATGGGAGAACGCTCGCTGTCCTTGGATGACACTTAATCTCTTAGTTGATGAGGTACAGCGGGTAGGAGCCAAGCAAAATAACCAAACAAAATAAGCTCCCGTGGACAAAACTCCCCTTTAATGGGTTGGTCACACTAACTGACCTAGCAAGACGATTGGTTCCTGCTGTAACTCACTGGGAGTGTCCGGAACCTGTATAGTAGTTTCCGACGATGCAGGCCACGGCTGATGTGAGCTTGCTCTGCCGAGGTGAAAGTTGCAGCAGTGGATCAGGAGCCAGCCACTTCGGGCCTTGATCAGGAAGTACGCAGTGAGTGTTAGAGATCGGAATCTTCACCGCTCCGAGCGAGTTTAGTCCGTCCGTGTATTCCGGGACTGGCTAAGTGTCGGCTAGGCCTCAGGGAACTGGGGTAGGAGTACTATCTCCGAGGGTACACCCGTTCCTAATTATGACAACCCGCTCCACTCCGTACGATGCGCTGGTAAATCAAAAAAGTATGAGTAACCCACAAGAAACAAACAAGAGTGGAAACGGGCTACATGCCCAATAAGCAGCGATTGAAACGAGCGCTGAAATGAAGCGGTTACAAGCGTTGGAACGCCTAGAGAAACTGACCAGCGAGTTAAATGTTTTCGTTCAGTCAAAGGTCAACATCCACAATGAGATAAAAAACAAGACGACTAGAGTAGCGAACGCACTTCAACGTTTCAAAAAACTGGTCCTGAGCAAGGCCTCGTGACGTTGTCAAAATTATTTGGCAACGCAGGTAAGCTCAAAAGTTCGGGGACTAGACTAGACAGATGAACGAACGAGAATCTTGTAAGGGGGATAAGTGTTATGGCTCAAACAGGTCTTACGGCTGCACCTCCCCGCATGGGCCCCGCTGGTAACTGGTCGGGTTGTCATTATATTACCGATCAGGCTAACGCAGTCGTTGAATGGGTTGATACAGTTAACTGAGTACGAGGACAGATTGACATTAAATTCAATTCAATTCACATCTGTCCTATGATAGCGTAAATGCTTGAGGGCAGGGTTTTTCCTTGCCAGCAAACTTTGCTGTGTATTTCCTATGTGAGGGTAGGATAGATATACGTACGTGTATAGCTCTTTTGAGCCCAGGAAACGGCCTCTTTGGAGGTAGGCGAAAGCCTCGCCATATATTCTTCTTCAAAAAACTGGACGAAGAATGGCGCTCATCATTACACCGCACCTCTTGTGCTACATCGGAGAGAAACAGTCAAGTGGTTGTTGAAGAAGCGATGGACACTGGAGCCAAAGGTGACGGAGAATCAGTCGCTGAAGAAGAAAGTGAAACTATCACAACGGCAGAGACTGAATCCTTTGACCAAGACGGCCGCATCCTGAGGAAGTTGAAAAAAAAAATTCGTTCTCCCGAAGGCGGAGCTTTTCATACTCCCAAGAAGCTGAAAAACCTTGGACCTGGTCATCCCATCAAGAAGCAGGAAGTGGTTAAGGATCATCCACAAAACTCTGGTGAACAGAACAAGAAGCCAGGCTGGGAAAAGGTGCAGTCCAGAAAGGACAAGAAGAAGGAGCGCAGGAAACTGCCCCCAGAAAAACCTCTGGTGCCTCCACCGAAGCCGAACCAGAAGCCAAGAAGAACAGCAACGAGACCGGAGGCACTTATTATCCGTCCAGTGAACAAAGATAAGTATTCTGAAATACTTACACGGATCAAGGCGGACGTTCGCCCAGATCAGGTCCGCAACACAGTCGAGAAGATACGCAGGACCGCGACTGGGAACATTCTCATCACGCTGTCGAAAGGCAGTAGTGATAGAGGTAAAGACCTGCAGAAGACTATCGCGGGAATACTTAAGGAGGACGCAAATGTCATTAGTACAGGACCTGAAGAAGACCTGGAAATTCGCGATATTGACGATACGACAACTAAAGATGACATTCTAACAGCTTTACAAGAGGCAGCTGGAAACGATTGTGGTATAACAGTAGAGGCCATCAAAATTCGTAAGGTCTTACGTAGCAGAACACAAATTGCGTCGGTGACTCTGGCAGCAACGGTAGCGCAGAAAGTGGTAGGAGAACACGGCAAGATTAGGATCGGCTGGACCAATTGTCGTATTAGAACAGTACTAAGACCAGTCCGATGTTATAAATGCTGGCATTTTGGACACCGTGCGGTTCAGTGTACAAGTGAAGTCGACCGCTCCAAACTTTGCATTAAATGTGGAGAAGAGGGACACAAAATCGCCGAATGTAATAAGCCTGCTAAATGCGCACTGTGTGCGGATCAACCCGGTACAGTGAATAACGCCCATCATACCGGCACAAGCAGATGCCCAATATACCAAGAGGCACTCAAGAAGATAACTGATAAACGAAAATGAGAATACTGCAGCTAAACATCAACCACTGTGAGGCGGCACATGATTTGCTCATGCAGACAGTACGTGAACAAAAGCTTGGCCTTGTGCTTATATCGGAACCGTATAAACACCTCGGCGGCCAACCATGGGAAACTGACTGCACCACAAAAGCTGTCATATGGTCCTGTCGCAAGCTCCCCTTCCAGAGTGTCGTTAACAATGGCAGCGCCGGCTTTGTAGCAGCATCGGTAGATGGTATCCGCTTTTACAGCTGCTACGCACCACCTAGCTTCACTATTGTTGAATTCATGGACTTTCTGGATCGACTGACGGAGGACGCGGAGCAGGAGTACCCAGTGGCAATAGCTGGAGACTTCAACGCCTGGGCAGTGGAATGGGGCAGCAAACACACCAACGCTCGAGGTAAAGAACTACTGGAAGCTTTTTCTACGTTAGATGTAGTATTGTTAAACAGCGGCGATGCGCCGACGTACACTAAAGGAGACGCAAGTTCTATTGTGGATCTTACTTTTGTCAGCAGCAGCCTCATCAGAGGAAACTACGACTGGAAGGTGATGGAGACTACACGGCCAGCGATCACAATGCGATTCTCTGGGAAGTATCAAAGGACCAGAATCCTAGAAGACCGGCTAAGAAACTTGACATCGTTGGGTGGAAGGTGAAATCCTTTGACCCAGGTGCTCTAGCAGCTGCCCTAAATAGTGAACCGCTTACTACTGGATCAGCAGAAGAAATGACCAAGCTTCCTACGGAAAGAGTGTTTCAAGAAAAGAAGAATATCTCAGCGTGGTTATCGGCGGCCTGACTCAGCGGAACTAGTCGCAGAATACAAGAAAGCTCGTTGACATTTAAACAAAGCTATCAAGGATAGCAAGAAGAACTGCTGGAAAGAGCTAATCAACGAGGTGGACAAAGACTTGTGGGGTAGACCTTACAAGGTAGTCATGGCACACCTGAAATATCAGCCAATGCCGTCTCCTACGTGTCCTCAACTCTTACAGAAGATCGTGACTGCGCTGTTTCCACAACAGCGCGTTTTCAACTATCTGTTGACACAGGACGAACTGAATGATATTCCACCTGTCACGAAAGAAGAACTGATGGAAGCTTGTAACCGCGTCGGGAATAATAAAGCACCGGGATTGGACGGAATCCCTAATATTGCCTTGAAAACATCTATTGAAGCAGCGCCAGCGTTTTTCCTCGACGTCTACAACATCTGCTTGAAGGAAGGGATTTTTCCTCGGAAGTGGAAACAACAACGGCTGGTACTACTTCCTAAAGGGAAAAAGCCACCGGAAGAACCGTCATCTTATCGTCCACTCTGCATGCTGGATACAGCCGGTAAGATACTAGAACGTATAATCCACCAAAGGATAGAAGCAGTTGTCGATCCACTCTTAGCAGACAATCAGTACGGATTTCGGAAAGGACGATCAAGCCTGGACGCGATCAACCTGGTTGTCGGTATAGCCAAAGACGCAATCGCCGGTACCAGATGGAAGGGGGGAACGAAGAAATATTGCCTGGTGGCAACTTTAGACATAAAAAATGCCTTCAACTCCGCCAACTGGGATTGCATCATGCAAGCCCTTCAAGAGATGAACGTACCAGGATACCTACGAAGGATAGTCGCTAGCTACTTCACAGATAGAGTCCTGAGATATGACACGAAGAATGGTCCAAAGGAGTATGATGTTACTGGAGATGTATCGCAGGGTTCTGTTCTCGGTCCACTTCTCTGGAATGTCATGTACAACGGATTGCTGAGACTGAAACTACCAAGAAATGTCAAACTGGTAGCGTACGCGGACGACGTAGCCGTAGTAATCGTCGCCAAGCATCTTGATGAGATAAAACATATGTTCGCTATCACCTTTGAGCGAATTAACCAGTGGATGGACACAGTAAATCTACAACTGGCTAAACAGAAGACCGAGGTTGTACTTATCACTAGCAGAAAAGTGGTGGAAACGATCAATCTAAACGTCGGAGACCAAGAAATCACATCCCAACCATTCATTCGATATCTGGGAGTGATGCTCGATGCCCGACTTAACTTCAAACAACAAGTTGAACACGTGACCGCCAAAGCATCAGCAGTAGTAGCCAACCTAGTACGATTGATGCCCAACATCGGTGGCCCGAAGCAGACAAGGAGGTCATTGCTATCATCAGTAGTTACATCAGTCCTCACAGATGGTATATCCATTTGGGCTGACGCACTTGAGATCCAAGAATCATGGAGGAAAGCATGTCCAGTTTACCGACTGAGCGCGCTAAGAGTAGCCAGCGCCTTTCGAACAATATCAGAGGAAGCAGTGTGTGTCATTTCCGGAACTTTGCCGCTCAGAGTCCTAGCTGAGGAAAGACGGAACCTTTACCAACGAAAGAGGACAACCGCACAAAGTGCCGAGGAACTCAGAGCTAAAGAACGGCAGAACAGCATCGCACGATGGCAATCGCAGAGGGACGCCGCGACAACAGGGAGATGGACACACTGTCTCATACCGAAGATCGACGTTTGGCTAAACCGAAGTCATGGAGAGGTCAATTACTATCTGACGCAGTTGTTGTCAGGACATGGATGTTTTCGGACGTATCTTCACCGCTTCAAGCATGATGATTCACCGGAGTGCCCGTCCTGCCCAGGAATCAATGAAGACGTGGAGCACGTTTTCTTTGAGTGCCCACGATTTTACCCACAGCGAGATGAGCTGGAGATGATCCTAAAGAAGAAAATCCAACCAGAGACAATAGTAGAAGCAATGTTGTCATCAAGAGCCTCCTGGAACGCCATCAGCACATTTGCAACAGAAGTCCTCAAAGACTTGCGTTCCATCGAAAGAAGAAGAGCAAATGACAACAACTAGAAGAAAGGTAAAATAACACCTTAGCTACCAGAAGAAAGAGCAGTAGCTAGATCCTCCCCTCACGAAGTAATGCCTAACGGCGGTTTCCATGAGGGATTAGGGGAAAGAGGAAAAGGGGTTTAGGGTTTAGTGGGTAGGGGCGCTAGCGTCGAGTTTTAGTATGACACTACGTCGAGTCGCCACATATCCAGGCCAAACAACTATGCCTAGAATCCATAAAAAGGATTCCCCCCCCCCTTAAAACAAAAAAAAAAAAAAAAACACACACTCGGGGCAGAAGAGATACTGCTACCGGGCGCGTCTCCCCGAGCGGATGGGAGAACGCTCGCTGTCCTTGGATGACACTGAGTCTCTTAGTTGACAAGGTACAGAGGGTAGGAGCTAAATAAAATACGCTCCCGTAGACAAAACTCCCCTTAATGGGTTGGTCACACTAACTGACCTAGCAAGAAGAAGATCGTTCTGTGTTGTAACCCACTGGGAGTGTCCGGAACCTGTGTCGTAGTTTCCGACGACGCAGGCCACGGCTGATGTGAGCTTGCTCTGCCGAGGTGTAAGTTACAGCAGTAGATCAGGAGCCAGCCACCTCGGGCCTTGATCAGGGAGTACGCAGTGAGTGCTCGAGATCGGAATCTTCACCGCTCCGAGCGAGTCTAGTCCGTCCGTGTATTCCGGGGCTGGCTAAGTGTCGACTAGGCCTCAGGGAACTGGGGTAGGAGTACTATCTCCGAGGGTACACCCGTTACTAGTTATGACAACCCGCTCCACTCCGTACGATGCGCTGGTAAATCAAAAAAGTATGAGTAATTTACAGTAAACAAAGAAGAGTGGAAAAGGGCTACATGCCCAACAAGCAGCGATTGACGTAAGCGCTGAAATGAAGCTTTCGCAAGTGCTCAAACGCCTTGAAAAGCTGATTAGTGAGTTGAATGATTTCGTCCAACCAAAGGTCAACATTCACAAAGAGATAAAGGCCAAGATGACTGGTGTAGCTAACGCTCTTCAAAGGTTTGAGAAGCTGGACGAGGAGTGGCGCTCATATTGCTTTAAAAACAACTATAAAAGCAGTGCCATCATTGTTCCTGGACGTCTACGACACATGCCTCAAGAAAGGGATTTTCCCTCGGAAGTGGAAGCAGCAACGACTAGTACTACTTCCAAAAGGGAAAAAGCCACCAGCAGAACCGTCATCTTATCGACCACTTTGTATGTTAGACACGGCAGGTAAGATATTTGAGCGTATAATCCACCAAAGAATAGAAGCAGTTGTCGATCCACTCCTGGCAGATAACCAGTATGTTTTTCGGAAAGGACGATCAACCCTGGACGCAATCAATCTGGTTGTTGCAACGGCCAAGGAGACAATCGAAGGGATCAGATGGAAGGGTAGAGCGAAGAAGTACTGCCTGGTGGCCACTTTGGACATCAAAAATGCCTTCAACTGAGCCAACTGGGACTGCATTATGCAAGCCCTGGAAGAGGAAAACGTACCAGGATACCTACGTAGGATAGTGGCTAGCTACTTCACGGACAGAATCCTGAGATACGACACGAAGAATGGTCCAAAAGAGTATGATATTACCGGAGGTGTACCCCAGGGTTCCGTTCTGGGTCCACTTCTGTGGAATGTCATGTATGATGGCCTGCTGAGACTGACTCTTCCAAGAAGTGTCAATCTTGTTGCATATGCAGATGATGTAGCTGTCGTAATCGTTGCTAAACACCTAGATGAGATAAACCACATGTTCGGTATCACCTTTGAGAAAGTTAACCGGTGGATGGACTCAATGAATCTACAACTGGCTAAACAGAAGACTGAGGCTGTGCTTATTACCAGCAGAAAAGTGATAGAGAATATAAAGCTGAAAGTCGGAGGACAAGAAATCACATCACAACCATAGATCCGATATCTGGGAGTGATGCTTGATGCCCGACTCAACTTTAAGCAGCAAGTCGAACACGTGAGTGCAAAAGCATCAGCAGTGGTAGCTAACTTAGCACGACTGATGCCAAACGTCGGAGGCCCAAAGCAGAGCAGAAGACTACTGTTATTATCTGTAGTAACATCAATGCTCACTTACGGAATATCTATCTGGGCAGACGCACTAGAGAAGCAAGAATCATGGAGAGAGGCTGGACCAGTCTACCGTCTGAGTGCCTTAAGAGTAGCAAGCGCCTTCCGCACAATATCTATGGAAGCAGTGTGTGTCATATCCGGAACTTTGCCTCTTAGAGTCTTAGCTGAGGAAAGACGGATCCTTTACCAACGAAAGAAGTCAACCTCACTAAGCGCTGAGGAGCTTAGAACAGAAGAACGGCAGAAGAGCATAAGTCGATGGCAACTACAGTGGGATGCCACAGTGAAGTGTAGGTGGACGCATCGTCTCATATCAAGGATCAACGTTTAGCTAAACCGGAGTCACGGTGAGGTCAACTATTATCTTACGTAGATGTTATCAGGACACGGCTGTTTCCGGGCGTATCTCCACCGCTTTAAGCATGATAATTCCCCCGAGTGCCCGTCCTGCCTAGGAGTCAATGAAGATGCAGAGCACGTCTTCTTTGAGTGCCCACGTTTTACCCACAGCGAGATGAGCTGGAGAATATCCTGGAGAGGAAAATCCGACCAGAGACAATAGTAGAAGCAATGCTGTCATCAGAGGCTGCCTAGAACGCCACAAACACGTTTGTCACGGGAGTCCTCTCAGACCTGCGGTCCATAGAAAGAAGAAGAGCGAATGACGCCAATTAGAAGGAGGAAAGAATAACACCTTAGCTACCAGAAGAAAGAGCAGTAGCTAGATCCTCCCCTTACGAAGTAATGCCTGACAGGGGTTTCCATGAGGGATTAAGGAAAAGAGGAAAAGGGGTTTAGGGTTTAGTGGGTAGGGGCGCTAGCGTCGAGTTTTAGTATGACACTGCGTTGAGTCGCCACATATCCAGGCCAAACAGCTATGCCTAGAATCCATGAAAAGGATTCCCCCCCCCCCTCTTAAAACACACACACACACACACACACACACACACTTACACATACATACATATGCTGAAGTAATGCTAACGCGGTCTTGATCCAGTCTTCCCCGTAACATCTATGGGGAAAGAGAGAGGAGGATGTTTAGTCGGTATTGTTGTCAATAATATTGACTTCCGAGTCCGACATACCCAGGACAAACATCTCGTCCTGGTATACGTAAATGTATTTGATTTGACCCCCTCTATAAAAAAACAAAAAAAAAAACATACATACATATATATATATATATATATATATATATATATATATATATATATATATATACATACAGACACCGTGGTGGAAATAGTCAGGGAAGCTTTCTAGGACCTCGAAATGTCGAGATTCGATGAAAATTCGATTTTCGTGAAACGGGTTGAAAACAATAACAAAATTATAAAAACGGTTGACCCTAAAGGCTATCCCTGCAACTTCCCGCTAATTTCATATTTAAGCGCTCAAAATTGCACTTACTACGATTTTGAGCTCTTCGAGCTCAAAAATCTGGTAAAAGTTTAATAAAACACTATTTCTTAAATTTTAAAACCGCAATAACTTTTAAATGAATAAACCGATTTTCACGCGGTTGGTGTCATTCTACGCAGTTTTTCAGGCTCCATAAAGAATCTTTAAGTTTTAATCGGCGAAACTCGGATTTGAGAGAATGCAAACAAAATTTATTAAAGTTTAAAGCAATATTTTTAAGCGGATATAAAAATCTTGTTAACAACAATCGGCTTATCGCCAAGATTTTTAACTTCCCGCTAAGAAAATTTAAAATTTTCAAAAATCGGGAAGTTATTGGTTTTACGGCTAAAACGGCTCGACCGATCAATCCCAAAAACTATTCTGCTCTTAAGTTTTCAAAACCACGTCGATTGCCACCAGTCCCGTCGAAATCGGTTGATTCATTCGAAAATTATCGAAAACGAAAAATTTCGAAAAAAGTGTTTTTTTTTCACATAACTTCGACATTCCTTTTCGGATCGTTTTTGATGAAATAAAATAATTTTTAGAGCTCAAAAAAACTGCATCGATCGCCACCAAGAACGTGAAAATCGGTTGATTCGTTTGTGAGTTATCGTTGTCAAAAGAAAACCGAAGAGTGTTTTTTCGGAATTACTTCGGAATTCCTTGTTTGATCAATTAAAACTTAAAGATCCTTTGTGAGGCTTTCAAAACTGCGTTGAATGCCACTAAGAACGTGAAAATCGGTTGATTCGTTCAAAAGTTATATAGTGTTTTATTAAACTTTTCTCAGACTTTTGAACTCGGAGAGAATTAGCGGGAAGCTGCCGGGATGACCTGTAGGGTCAACCGTTTTTCAAATTTTTTTTTTTTTTTATTTATTTAATTTATATGCCAAGACAATAAGCCTAATGGCAAATACAAATCTTAATATTCTCCGTTCAAAAACTAATTTTTTCGTTCAAAATAACAAAAAGTCTCCTAAAGAAACACAACTTCTACTTCAATATATATTTAAAAACGTATTTGAGAATTTATTTTCATGCAGTAAAACATCCTTAAACAAATGTGAATGATGTAATGTGAAATTGAATGAAATTACCAGTTCTGTAATAACGCGCGCCCCTCTTGTTCCGTCTATTTCACGGCAATAAATAAGATTATCATTATCAATTATTTCATTACCTTAACATTTCATTTCAAAAATGAAAACTTTCCGTACAATTAGTTTCTGAACATGTTTGCGTATACTTAGATTGTGAATATCAATTTTTTTCGAAGATTTTTGTGATTAGTGTTCAATACTTTGTAACGCCCAGTAATAACAAGTTGTGGTAAATTTTAATAAATCCATAATAATGAAGTTTCAAAAGTGTACCTAGTATGAAGCGATGGAAGATGGAAATAAACTGATACATTTATTCTTGACCAGAAGAAGGGAGAGTCAATAATTTATACACACCGGTTAAGTTGCCCGGTCGTATCACTCTCGTCGCGAGATAGAGACCGGCTTAAACGCTTCGGTAATTTCGTTTAATGACTCGTAACGAGCGTCGCTTGCAATCTACATACTGTTATGCTCTTCAGGACATGATGCTTGATTCGCGAGCAGTGAACTTGACCGAGAATGTAAATCAAATGGCCAACAAAAACCTTTTTGCAACAAAAATAAAAAAATCATAACCTTCACTTGAATTGAACATTTTTTTGGTGACTATAAATTTACTCGTCATATCTTTTTGAAAAATTAACAGTATCAATTATACTGTAACAATTTATATTGATAAATATTTCTATATTGAGAGCAACTGACATGAGATTTTTTTCGAGGCTTAAGTTTGAAGTTGAGTTTCCCACATCACGTGATATCTTTTATATGAAACATACTTCCGTTAATATGAATACAGGCATTTGTATCTTTACTCATTTTCTGTCACATGGCCCTATCGTACAGCTTAATCCAGTGTATACATACATATACGTGCATATATACATACATAAATATTAGGGTGTTTAAAAAAAAAAAACAAAAATTTTTTTTTTTTAATGGTGTTGAAAAGTTGAAAGTACATTTAAAAACAAAAATTTTGGCGCCTATTAGAGCCCTTAATATTAATATTAAGGTTTGCCTCAATTCATTTGTAATTTTTCTATTTAAATAACACGAGAAAACTTTTTTTTTATTTTTGAATTTTAATTACTTCGGAATGGCTTGTTTACGCAATATCCTAGAGAAAGATCTTATAGGAAATTTCATGCTCTACAAAAAACGTTTAAAGGTCAAAGTTCCTCAGATCAACCGGTTCAAAGATATTTGCAATAGAAAATAACACCAATCAAAAATTTCAAATATTTTCCAATAAAATTGCAAAAAAAAATCATACTTTATATTGATATTGTTTTTTTTTGTAAAATCAATTGAATTCTGTTAATTTGAGATTTTAATTTTTTTTTTTGCTTATTTACTCCATACGTAACTCACAAAAAGTACAAATACATAAATATAAAGGTTAAAATTATCAAACAAATGATTTTTGGGTCTCTTTTATAACAAACTAGCGGTTTCCCGCCCGCTTCGCTGGGCGAATTGAAAAGGAAATAAATTAAATTTTATGTTTTATTGTTATTTATTTTTTTTCATATTTTCTATATCTCAAATTTATTTTCTATATCTCATGTGTTTAGAAAATGTAATGCTTTTAATCTGTTACATTTTCGCAATCCCGTAATGAGAACAATTCATCGATTATGTGATCAGCTAAAATAAAATGTATGTAAAATTCTTAGTTCGTTGACTGAATAGCTATATGTAATGTTAAATTTTGGAAACGGTACGATGACTTTTTTGCCGCTGCCAAAGAGACGATTGTTATAAGAAAATATCACTATTAAGTAAGAAAAATATTTAAATCCCTTGTTTTGACCTTGGAGGTCACCCCGGAGGCCATCCCGGTATTTGTCTGTTTCTCTTGAGATTCTATCAAATTTTATATTTGTAGGAACTGTATTTGAAGAATATGAATTTTTTGACAATTATCATTTCCGCACTCCTATGTGGGGGAGGAACTTCGTAAGATGATCCTATTCGAGATGATTTTCACATTATAAATAAAAGATTCCAACAAAACTTCGAGTCTATAAAAACTATCGATTGGAAATGAGAAATTTTCATTGTTAACGCCCCCACAATCCCTTTTGGGGTTAGAATTCGAGAAAATCCATTTTCAGCTGAACTTGACATTGTACACGAAGATTATTACCAAATTTAGAATCTGCAGCAGTTACAGTTTGGAAATTAAAATTTTAGATTTTAATACCCACCCCACAACCTATCGGAAGTAGAATTTTTTGGAATCCGTTTTGAGATGATCTCCTCATGACAAATGAAAGATTCCGACCTAATTTCGAGTTTGTAAAAGTTACAGTTTGAAAATGGAAATTTGAAATTCTAACACCCAGCCCCGCAATCCCTGTCGGAAGTAGAATTTATTGAAATCCGTTTTGAGATGATCTCTTCATGACAAATAAAAGATTCTTATCAAATTTACAGCTTTTAGAAGCTAAATTTTGGAAATTCAGATTTTTTTTTATTAACACCCACCCTCGCAATCCTTATTGGGGGTGATTCGTCGTTAAATCCGCTCTTAGATTATTTCTACACCACATGTAGAAGATTTTTACCAAATTTGGAGTCTATAAGAGCTATTTTTTACAAACGGGAAATTTTCATTATCAACGTCCCCGCAATCCCTTAACTGAACTGGACATCATACACGAAAATTCTCACCGAATTTGGAGTCTGTAGAAGTTACAGTTTGGAAATGAAAATTTTAGATTTTAACACCCACCTCCGCAATTCCTATCGGAAGTAGACTTTATTGAAATCCATTTTGAGGTGATCTCTACATAAGAGATAAAAAATTTCTACCAAATTTAGAGTTTTTAGAAGCTATATTTTGGAAATTAAGATTTGTTATGGTTAACACTCACCCACACGATCATTATTGGAGTTGATTCGTGGTAAAATCCATTATTAGATCATTTTTATATCACATATAGAAGACCTTCACTAAATTTGGAGTTTATAGGAGCTATAGCTTGGAAATTAAAAATTTTAGTTGTTAACACCCACCCCCGCAAACTCCTGTGAGGTATCTTAAAATTCGTTCGTATATTATTTCTACATCTCTTAGCGAAAATTCCTACCCAATTGGAGTCTGTAGGAGCTATAGATTAAAAATTAGAAATTTTCATTGTTAATACCCACCTCCGCAACCCCCTGTGGGTTGAGATATCCTAAAATTCGTTTATAAATTATTTTTACATCTCTTACAGAAAATTCCTACAAAATTTGGAGTCTGTAGGAGCTATAGTTCGGAAACTTTTAATTTTCATTGTTAACGCCCACCCCCGCAATCTATATTGGGAGTAGATTGTCATAAAATCCACTCGTAGATCATTTCTACATCACATATAGGAGATTCCTACTAAATTTGGAGTCGATAGGAGCTATAGTTTAAAAATGGGAATTTTCCATTGTCAACGCCCCCGCGACCCCCCTTGTAGGTGAAATTTCGTAAAATCCGTTCTTAGCTGACCTCTACTCGGCGAAAGGAATATTCCTACAAAATTTCAAATCTCTACGCCTTATGGTTCCAGAGATATCGTGATGAGTCAATATATAGGTGGAAATCTCTTATATATATATAGATAGATTTATTGGCACCAGATGTACAGCTTGTCTAACAAACTCTGATACATCTTTCGCTTAAATCTACTTTTCTTACACTAATTTTATAATTTATTATTTTATTTGAGTATTCCAACTTGATAGTTAATCTATATTTCAATCTATAACGCTAGTAAATACTTTCTTCGACTTTGGGTCGTTTCCTTAGTTTCAGTTTATCGCATATAGCAGATTCTTTTCAAATTTGGAGCTTATAGGAGCTACAGCTCGAAAATTTAAAATTTTAATTGTTAAAACCCACCCCGCACCCCCCTGTGGGGAGGGATATCGTAAAATTCGTTCATAAATTATTTTTACATTACTTACAGAAAATTCATACAAAATTATGAGTCTGTCGGAGCTGTAGCTCGGAAATTTAAAATTTTCATTGTTAACGCCCACCCCCGCAACCCATATTGGGGGTAAGCTGTCATTAAATCCGCTCTTGAATCATTTCTACATTCCGTAGAACAGATTCTTACCAAATTTGGAGCCTATAGGAGCTACAGCTCGGAAATTTAAAATTTTCATTGTTAAGACCCACCCCCGCACTCCTCTGTGGAGTGGGATATCGTAAAATTCGTTCATAAATTATTTTTACATCACTTACACAAAATTCATACAAAATTAGGAGTCTGTAGGAGCAAAAGTCGAAAATTTTTAATTTTCATTGTTAACGTCCACCCCCGCAATCCATATTGGGAGTAGATTGTCATAAAATCCACTCTTAGATCATTTCTACCTCGCATATAGCAGATACTTATCAAATTTTGAGCCTTTAGGAGCTACAGCTAAAAAATTTAAAATTTTCATTGTTAAGACCCACCCCCGCATTCCTCTGTGGAGTGGAATATCGTAAAATTCGTTCATAAATTATTTTTACATCACTTACACAAAATTCATACAAAATTCGGAGTCTGTAGGAGCTAGAAGTCGGAAATTTTTAATTTTCATTGTTAACGTCCACCCCCGCAATCCATATTGGGAGTAGATTGTCGTAAAATCCGCTCTTAGATCATTTCTACATCACATATAGGAGATTCCTACCAAATTTGAAGTCGATAGGAGCTATAGGTTAAAAATGGGAATTTTCTATTGTTAACGCCCCCGCAACCCCCCTTGTAGGTGGAATTTCGTAAAATCCGTTCTTAGCTGACCTCTACTCGGCGAAAGGAATATTCCTACCAAATTTCAAGTCGCTACGCCTTATGGTTCCAGAGATATCGTGATGAGTCAATATATCGGTGGGAATCTATATATATATAGGAGACTTTCTATAGATATAGATAGTCACTCATCACGATATCTCTGGAACTATAAGACCTAGAGACTTGAAATTTGGCAGGAATATTCCTTTTGCCAAGTAGAGGTCAGCTAAGAACGGATTTCACGAAATTCCACCCAAGGGGTTGCGGGTGTTCACGAAAAATTCGTATTTTTCAATTATGGCTGTTAATAGTTCAAAACGTGGGCAGAATGTTTCAAATTACATTTAGAAGTTTTTTAAAAGCGAATTCTGTGACATTCCACCCCCCTGGCGTGCCCGTGCGTGGGCGTCAAATTAAGAAAAAATTCGTAAATTTCAATCTATAGCTATTAATACTTTAAAACATGGCCAGAATGCTTTTTTGGCGTTTTTGAGCTGTTAAGAATAAATTTCATTAAATTCTACCCCCACATGTCCGTGCGTGGGCGTAATATTAGAAGAAATTGTACCTTTTAATCTATAGCAGCTAAAGGATTGAAATTTGGCCAGATTGATTTTTTTGGAGTTTTTGAGCTGTAAAGAATGAATTTTATGAAATGCCACCCTCACAAATCCTTGCGTGGGCGTTAATTAAAAAATTATAAAATTCAATTCCTAAAGGATAATAAGAAGGCATTAAATATAAAAAAAATTAAAAATTTTTATATAGGGTAAAAGCCCTAATAGATGATCATGTACCATTATATGATCACTCTATGTATTTGTATACCTATATTTGTGAATATAGATATACAAATATAGGTATATTGTACGCCACGCGAAGCGGGCGGGTAACGGCTAGTCTCATATATATATATATATATATATATATATATATATATATGCTATATATATATATATATATATATATATATATATATATATAGATATATAGATTTATTTTATTTTCTACCAAATACTAATAAATTCTATTAAACAATCAATTCTTTATAACAAAAAACAATATTTAACAACAATTCATAAAATTTTTTCTAACTTGAAAATATTACAGTTTTATAAAATTATTTTTATTGCAATTAGGATATCGTTTTCTGTGTTCTGTCACTACTTGCAATAAATACTGAAGCTGTTCTTCATTTTTCGTTAAGCATCGATTATACTGCTCTATCAATGCCACGCCGCGTTCTGCTACATCATTTACAACTTGAAGTTTCTCAAAATACTCCAAATTTCTTTTGTAATTTAGATTCTGAGGCCACAAAGTTACATCCTCATCAATGAAATCATACGACAAATCAAACGATTTAAACAGATATCGATCTCATAGATACAAATTGACTAAGATCTTTATTTAATAATGACTCTAAATTTTTCTTATCGATTATAAAACGACTCGTTGTAGTTTCATTGGTTTCACAGTTTTTTAAAGCATGAACTATTCTTCTTTTTGTTTCAACTGAAACAGTTTCGTCAAAGAGAGATAAAACAGACAACTCGTTATTTAAATACCACAAGTGATCGGCTAATTTTTCTGAGCATTCCCGTGAAATAGTATTATTACATTTTTTATATGAAATTAATTCTTTAATTAAAGTTAAATCATTATTAGGTGCTTCTATAGCTCACGGCGCAGTATACCAAGCTTTTAAATAGAATATTATGATAAATAAACTAAGTTCTCGTAATCCAGCTATTTCTGATTTAGTAAGATGAAATTCATATCTAAATACAAAAATTTTTAAACTATATATTGCTTTAGCCATCCACCTTGCATGATGGACGGCTCCAGGACGCTTAAATGTAATATTTGTGGTAGTAGCACTCAAAAATATCGATGATAATTGCAGGAGTTCACGGTAATCGTCACGACAATGATCCATCTACAAAAAAAGTTCAAAGTCAAAATAAAATTAATTACATTGCAACCTCAAAGTAAAGAACATTAATTATTACCAACTGATGTGAAGTAAAAGTTAAAAAATATTTTACAAATGCAATTGTAATCGTTAATGATGATTAAGAGTGTAATAATCATGTGAAATTGATTTCCAATATTTTTATTTACAACAGGGTTAATTATTAAGTGTAAAATGGATGATTATACGGAACTTCATAAATTTTCATGTTTCACTTTAACATCAGTTGATAATTCTTTAGCGCTGGATTAAAAAATTTTACTTCTATTTGATTATTAACGAATTTCAAAATTTCATCTTTGATTGGTGTTATAACTTCCAAAATACTACAGCGTATTTGACGCTGTAGTATCAGAACACAATGCTTTGATGTTATCAGTATTAATATTCCATTGTTTTACTGTTGTAATAATAGCTGAAGCTTGATTTTGTCCAGTTCCAGATTCTAGTTTGGGGACTCCTAACAGTTGAAATTTACCTGATGATGATAAAATAATAGGAAGCCAGTCAACTTGTTCTATACCTGTAATATCTGACAACAGTTTTCCATCAAAATGTAGCACATAATTATCAGTTTCCAAATTAGTTTTCAGATTTAACGTCACTTCTTTGCGAAATTTTTCCCGTGCTCGGTGAATAGTCAAATGACTGAAGTTTACGCTTGCATAATCAATATTTAGGCTAGATAATAAAACAGCAAAAATGTAAGTCGCCGACCTACTACTCACATTAGCTCTATCCAAAGCCGCAGCAAGTTCTGGTGTCATTAGATCAATTTTAGGAACTTGTTGTTTTGGAATTTCATCTTCATAATCAGAGATTATACGAGAAGTATTACTTTCCAAAGATTTCTGGGATAACTTAGATGTTTGACTTGATATTTCATGATTAACAACATTATCAGTCTCAACTGTACAAGAATAGTCAACATTGTCATTACCGAACTCTCCGACATCAAATGTACCACTATCATTATTGTTATTATAATTGATATCAATGTTCTCTTCATTATTGTTATCACTATTACTGTAGTTATTATTTTCATCGCTTACATCAATATCCATATCTTCAACATCTTCTGGAATTGGTTGAGAATTATATGAAATAAAACCACGTCGACTGGAAGATTTTTGTCCCAAATAAAATAATCTTTTTTCTTTATCCAGTAAATTTAGCACATCAGCATGAGCTATATCAAATAGTTTATTTAATTCGTCCCGAAAAAGGGATTCATTTTTTTTTTTGAGATTTTGACTTTTTCCTCTTACAGTTTTTTTTTGTAAATTCCTCCATCGATTGTGATTTGAAGTTAGTTTTAAAAAAGCAGATCTTTTCTCTCTTGTCGGGATTTGTGCCACACACCAAATTTCGAAAACTTTGTCGACAGTGGTTGATATGCTTTCTTTCACTGAAAAATTTTTCGTTTTGAGATAATAAAATAAAAGTGACATAACCTCTTTCAATGAAGGTAATTATTTTCCACCAAATTCACTTAATACATCACCAATCAAGTATACTGTTTTCACCATTGTGATCATAAAATTTATAACTTATATATTTTAATTATAAGCAAATTAAATTAATAATATAACGAATTTAAATAACAATCAGTATCAATAAAGAAAGACAATGATGAGAAGATATAACAAAGCATTGAAAGCAGAGCAACAAAGAGAAATTGGTACTGAACGACCAAGCTTACCAACACAGAGCTTACTAACTACATTACTCAAATCAAACGAATATACTACTTTTATCGACGGAGCTGAATAAAGCTCATTCAATATTTTTTAAATGAAAAACATTAATCAAATTTTATAGTTGATTGAATTGATTTAATATATTTATAATTTTTTTAACATTTTTAATAAAATACAATGATGAGTGTTTGTTTAGTTAGTGTGATCAGGAACTTTACATTTTCATCTTACAAAAATTTATAAACTTTATGAAATATAAAATTAATTTGTTATAAAAGAGACCAAAAAATCATTTGTTTGATAATTTTAACCTTTATATTTATGTATTTGTACTTTTTGTGAGTTACGTATGGAGTAAATAAGCAAAAAAAAAAATTAAAATCTCAAATTAACAGAATTCAATTGATTTTACAAAAAAAAAACAATATCAATATAAAGTATGATTTTTTTTTGCAATTTTATTGGAAAATATTTGAAATTTTTGATTGGTGTTATTTTTGATTGCAAATATCTTTGAAACGGTTGATCTGAGGAACTTTGACCTTCAGACGTTTTTTGTAGAGCGTGAAATTTCCTATAAGATCTCTCTCTGGGATATTGCGTAAACAAGCCATTCCGAAGTAATTAAAATTCAAAAATAAAAAAAAAGTTTTCTCGTGTTATTTAAATAGAAAAATTACAAATGAATTGAGGCAAACCTTAATATTAATATTAAGGGCTCTAATAGGCGCCGAAATTTTTGTTTTTAAATGTACCTTCAACTTTTCAACACCATTAAAACAAAAAAAATTTTTGTTTTTTTTTTGAAACACCCTAATACATATATATAAGATAATATATTTGCCAAGTATGCAGACGGATGTAGTGTAAGCTATTAAAAAGAAAAGAAAAAAAATGTTGAGGTCATTGAAGCCTAATAATTATATTAAAAAATCAGATAATTTATAAAATTAAAGATTTATTTGTCCCAAAATGTTTTATGAAAATATGGATTTATTGAAAGGAAAAATCGATAACTTCTATGTGAAAAAACTTTTTTATTCTGTTGCAAACAAATACTTATGATTTAATTAGTTATGATTAAATTAAGTTACCTTTCGACTCTTTTATTGAGTCTACAATACACATGAAACTAAAATTATAAAATGTATGTACAATAAAACTTAATATCTAGTGCATAAAGCTTAACGAATTATTGTGTACAGAAATTCAGTTTTTCATCTCAAAAACCGAAATTTTTACTTTTTAGAATCAATTATTAAATCTCATTATTCAGATTCTAAAAATATCACTACTAGATAAAAGTAACTAATTTTATCATAAATGTTTTTTCTGAAATATTTTTTACCCACATTTCTACGATTTTTATATTAAATTTTTTTTTTAGTAGTGATGAAAAAAATTGATGGAATTTAATCAACTAAATAAAAGTATATCTAAAAAATATTTTGAACAGGGAAAAATTATTATAAGTTGAAAACAGAATATAAAACAATATTTGCGTGGGTGAATTTGAATTAGATATTGAAAAACAAAAAAAATGTCAAATTTTTGTATTAAAATGAAGAAATGTAGTTCAAACGATTTTCAGTTTAAAAAATTGAAAAATGAAGGTATTGAAAAAAGTACGTTTTTCATTAGAAAAAAATGTAAGCAATGTACTTATAAATAAAATGAAAATATTCAGAAAAATTAATATTAATTTTATAATTAATATTTAAAAATATGACTTATTCCTTTCAAGGAATGAAGTTCAGCCACATTAAAACGATTGAAAATAAATTTGATAAAACGAATAAGTGAAATTGAAAAAAAATACCACTTTTACTGCTCACATTACTGTTTTAGCATTGATCATAATTTCAATCAACAATAGTTCCGGTGAAGATAAAAAAATCAAAATATCTTAAAAAAACAGAATCTGGATCGATTTGCTGTCCATATCAAAAATAAAATTTTCTGTTAAAAGTATTCGGTCAAAAACAGATCTAAAAATTTTAATTTTTGAATTTCACTGAAAAGTAACGTTTTTGTTTTTTTTTTTTTTTATTTTTTTTATTTAATCACACTTAACGTGAACAAACATCACGATACTAAAAAATTGATTAATTAATTAGATGTACATGTGAGTAATCCAAGGATAAACGAAAAAATAATACATTTTTTTGTGATAAAAATCTCGACAGCGGAAAAAAAATCCAATTAATAGAACTTTTATAAATTAATAAATTTTTTTACTTAACTTCATTTTGTATAAATCAAATAATATTAGACAATTTTCAGTTTTGTTGAAAAGTAGACAAAATTTATTAAAAAACATTTCTCAAAAGTCTAAATTGACTGTAAAAACTTTTTTTAATTCATTAATTGCTTATCTAGTAAAAACCGGTTATGATTTTTTTGTTTACTACCCAAAACAGCAACTGATGACATTATATATAAAAATCAAACTAAGAAAATTTTTGAAAATTAAGAAAATATTTATTTTCCTCCAAAATGCTTTCTGTTTTACTAAAAACTCAATCAAAAAAGACTCTATAAAGCCAAAAATTTCTTTTATCTTCAATTTTTAAAAAGTTATTCTCCTCTAATCATCTCTCTTGTTCTATTTTCTATTATAAAATTTCATCAACAATGATTCAAAAAATTGATCCATCACTCTTTTGACACCTAATTTTCTTGTCTTCATGCCAGTATTAAAAAAAAGCGTAGTTTTTCTTAATTTTCTTATTTTTCACCAATAGGTTCCAGTAAAAGGATCACTTAAAAATTGTAATTCCCTACAATTACCATAAAACTTAATGTCAAAGATCTAAATAAAGATAAACAATCACTAAAATAAAAATTAATTTATGCATGAAGAGACTCCGTGAGAATGAATATTAAATAAAATTGCAAATAATAACACATAATAACATCAAGAAGACGACGAGTTGCATCGAGAAATTCTTGTGTAGAAGATACAATTAGTGAATATTGTCTGGTTCTGGTTGAGATCCATATGGTAAAGAACCCTCAGCTCTTGCACTATGAAAATAAAATTAAAAAAAAGACATACTTGATCGTTTTTGTGAATGCAATGCTCTGGTAAATGGGTTTGGTTCACCAGGCCAAGTGGTAGAGACACGTGTGAAACATATGCGTTTTCGCTCCGGGAGTCCAGCCCCTCGTCCTTTTCACATTTTTTTTTACTTCACATAGTTGGTAATGCGTGTAGTCCACTACACAAATATTCTCCCTGAGATCAAACTTTTCTTTTTCTTTCTTTACTTACAAGTGTGCAAGTACATCCATCAGACCCAAATCTAAATTCAAACCAAGAGGTGGACCTGGATCTGGAGGCTTTTCTTCCTGCTTTGAATTTTATTCTGTTAAATCATTCAATATTTAGCCTACTACCGTTTAGATTCTTCTGTTATATACCCCAATGGTCATACTAATTCATTAGAGATGTGGCATTTTACTTCACTAGATATTTTTAAGATGTGGACCGGAGTTTTTTTAAGTTTTTCTCCTATCCGGGCTACTGAAAGATGGACAAAAAATAACATCAGTCCACACCCACTGGCCCAACTACAACTAGTTTTAAATTTAAGATGCCTAGAATTTTTTAGGCAACCTGAAGAAAACTGTTAAATTCTTCGGCTTGGAACATATGGGGAGTAAGGTTGCAAGTAATTCATTATAACTCACTTTAAGTTGTCCATCAATTATACAATTAATTTTAAACTTAAATCTCCATGACTTCTTGAAGTTGAAATTTAAAATTTTAAATTATTTATGGGAAAATTTCATTCGGTCACATATGAAAAATAAAAAATAAATAAAAATTTTTAAACATTTGGTAGATATGAATTTTTTTTTGAGAACTATAAAAAAAATGCAAAATGTTGCTAAGTTGCAGTTTTTTGAATTGGAGAAAAAAAAATATTTTTGCTGTAATATTCTATTTTTTTTAAGCTTTTGAAATTTTTCCTCTTTTTTCTATTGAAAGAAAAAAAAATTTGAACATTTTTGAATGTGAATTCTATGAAAAATTAAAAAATTTTCCAATTGTTTTAACTATGTAGTTAAGATATAGTTAAAGAAAGCCTTAAAAGCAAATATTAAGAAAAATTCTTGACTTTGTATTTTTAAAAAGTGTAATTTGATTTTTTGTACTTGAAAAATTTTTTATTTCTTATTTGGAAAAAAAGTTGACAAAAAAAATATATATGTAGAAAAACAAAGAATGTTTAGAACGAAGGAAAATTTTCTGCGCAGCTAGAAAATATGTTCTTCAGCCAAGAATTTCTTTTTTTCGTGAAAATGTTGCACAAAAAATCATTTTAAACTCATCCTAAATATGAAAAGTGCCGAAGAGTACAATGATCTGAAATAGAGTATTTTGTAATACATTCCTTCAGAAGTATTCTCGTAAATTCTGAAAACTGAAAATTAAGGTCCATAGAAGTTGTAAAAATTGAACAGGTAATAAAAACTACTAAGCAATTTATACCTAAAACTTCAGGTGAAAATTCTTCTCGTAGTACAGGTTTGGAAGTCAAAAATTAGGGTTTGAAATTTGAAATTGGACAATTTTAATAACTTCAAAAATTTTTTTTCAACCATACATTATGTTTTTGAGTTTTAAAAATTTTAACTTCTATTCTTTATATGTATCTGTAGATAAGTAACAATCAATTTATCTAACAAATGTATTCGGCTGTTTAGCAAATTGAAAAATTGAAGTAATATTTTAACTTTAACATAAAACTAAAGGACATATTTTTGACTAAAATTGAATCATATCATATAAAATTACTTTACAAAAGATCAATTAGTTTTGTTGGATATTTTAAAAAATATAATGATGTTATTTTTTAATCTCACGACTCTAATTCATTTCGTGGTCGAGGACACAGCCACAAAACCACTGGTGATACTCGAAACTACGGATCAAGTACCTATTAAAAGTACTAAATAAATTTATTCAAAATAAAAATTTATTTATTTAATTAATATACTTTAGAGAAAATAAATTATATTTATAATATTTAATATCAATTTTTAGGCATAATGAAAAAAATATTAAATATTTATTTCACTAGAATGTCTGATAAAAAACTTTATCTTATAAATTTCTATTATCTATTTTTAACACAGTAGATATAATTATCTACTATACATTGGTTAATTAACGAAAAAAAATAAGATATCATGTATATTTTTATCTAAAAGATTAGAGAATATTGACTTGTCATCAATTTATCGTAAGTAGCTGCCACTGATGTTTATTTATCAGAAGTTACAATAAAGTCATCGTGAGAAGTTTCAAGAGCTCTCGACATTACTGTACTAAAAAATGATGATTCATTGTATTGGCGATTCGTTAACCAAATAATAATATTATAATAATATATTTTATTATTACATTGCTTTTCATGCAATATTTTTATTCACAATTTATGTAATCATACTAAATCATTTTTGTCTACAATAAGATAGTAAGAGTTGTTATTCGTTATAATAAATTGATGAATACAGGCTTTAAAAAAAAATATTTTCAGTTATTCATTTTTTTTTTTTTATATTTACATTAAACCAGAAAATATTTATTTCCAATCATTTTAAAATAATAATAATAATTAAAAAATTAAAATTCTTAAAATGTCCATAAATTTTAACAGGTTATATAGGATCAGAATATTTGATTCGTAAGATAGATTATTATACATAAAAAATAAAAAAAATTAACTTCATTCAAGAAAAATATTTTTAAACATTCTTAAATATTCTAAATCTTTTTAGAGCATTGTGTCTAAAATAATTTCCAGACAAAATTGAAATTATATACAGAAGCTATTGGCAATAGCCTTTGTATTATACAACCTAATAATAAGATGTAACATTCTATTCTATTCTATTCAGTTTATTTATGTATATTTAACCAACAACGGCTGGATAATTTTAGCTTGGTTCCCTGCTCGAATTTCCATCCAGATTCTCTGAGTGTGTAGAATGCATATGGGCAAATGTGTGTTAATTAAGTGCCAAGCCAAACTCTAAGTAAAGAAGACCAAGTATAAAAAATTTCAAAAAACATTAATAAAATCAAATAAGAGGTAATAAAAATCGAGAAGAAATGTAAAAAAAAACTATCGACATTAAGTTTTTATAATGATGATGTGGATGTGGCTTATGTGGCAACAGTTGCTAATCAAATACAAGTGTTTGCCAGGTGGGCTTTTTAATAATAAGTACATCAATTATTAATATGCTTTTGTTTACTTAAAATAATCTCAATATGACTGTTAATAGGTTGATATCAATTTAAAGTAAGGCCAATAAGATCATTTATATGAGTACATTTATTGTTAAGTTTTACAAGCCATCAAGAGAAATACTTTGTTGGAATTTAAGTTTTCTCAGATGTGTATAGTTAAAAAATAAAATGGCTTCGTTGAAGTGTGTTCGAGGTTATGTTATGGTAAATATAGATTCTAATATATGTCACACATGGGCTCTAAATTCAATTTTAAGATAAAATTTTTTAAATACTTTTTTTTTTATTGCCATCCATTTAGAGACATTTTCTTCTATACACTGATAAAAAAATTGACTGGACTCAAGAGCCAAACTCTTGAACCAAGAATTCCATTTTGAAGAAAATGATTTTCTTGAGTCAAGAAAATAAATTCTTGAGCTAAGAAATTATTCTTGGTCTAAGAAAATTTTCTTGAGTCAAGAATTTATTCTCTTGACTCAAGAAAATCATTTTTTTCAAAATGGTATTCTTGGTTTAAGAATTTGGCTCTTGAGTCGTCAATTTTTTTATCAGTGTAAAATTAATAACAGGATTATTTATTCGATAAATATCGTTATTAGTAATAATTAATGTCTTGAATCAACAATATAATTTCCTCAAAAAATTTATAATGTTAATTTATAAAACTGCGTTTGAAATTGTCAATGAAATTTAAAAATTTACCTAATTTTCATTATAAAAAAGAACAAATTGACAGATTTATTATTTTTAACATCATAATAGTATTGAATTTTGCATGTAAAAAAGAAAAATGATGTAGTTTCGTCATAAGTTTAAAGAATAGTTCTATGACAGCTGACGGGTGGCGATAGATAGTTTAAAATTTTCATTTGCAAAGTGGCAAATTAAGTAATATAAATAATTACGTACACAGAAAGAAAAATTTCTTGACTGGAGAACAAAATTCTTGGCTCAAGAAATATTTCGGGTGCCTGAAGGAAGATCGAAGTTGTGTTGGCCGAAGTAAAAATGATACTTAAGGGAAGCAGTGCCACCTACTTCAGCTGAGAAAAAAATTTTTCACCTTGAGAAAATTTTTCTCTTGAATATTTGATACCCATTTTATATTATTTTAGCGTGCAATTATACATATTGAATGAAAAAAAATGATATTATTTGATTTTCCCATTTGACATGTTAATCAATAAAAATATTAATGAAAATTTACTTCTATCGAGATATTTAATTTTTTGGAGCAAGAGAGAAATTTTCTCAAGACAAGAAAATTTACTTCTAACAAGAACTAAATTTTTTGGGGCAAGGGGCTGAATTTTCTCAAAACAAAAAGATTTTCTTGACAAATAAATTTTCTTGGATCAAGATACGTATTTTTTAAAGCAAGAGAATTAATTTTGTTGAAATTAGTGAAATTTCTTGTCAAAAAAAAAATTTTATTTTACTCAAGAAAATAATTAGGAAGAATAATATTTTCTTGGCTCAAGTGAACCTTTTTTTCTGAGTAGCATTCAGGACCATTATTGATTATTAAAATCAAGTAAAAGACATATTATTACTTAATTGCTTAAATTTATTCGATTATGACAAAGTTTTGATTCAATTGAGGTAATATACATTTTAGTAGATTACGACAATTTTGTATTTTAAGTTTCGGCTGATAATTAAGAAATTATAATCTTTAAAAGATTTTTTTTTAACTAATTGTTTTTGTAATTCAATTAAAAAAAATTTCACTTTTATTCACAACACTATTTTGTAAAAAAATACGTCTAATTAATAAGATAGATGTTTTTAAAAGTCATAAAAAGACTTAAAATCGATTTTTTCCATGAAACAAATTTAGTTTTTTAATTGTTTATTTTTCTGTTCTAGTTCTTGTTCAAATTATATGCCAGCTATTAAAGTCTAAAATTCTTTTCTTCATTATTATCTCCAAAGATTAATTTAAGAAATTTAAAAACCAAATATAAATATGAAAATTATTTAACATATAATCATTTAGAATTCTTATTTAATTTATATTCTCTGACTTTTTAACACTCAATCATCTCAAAATCCGGTCTGACCATCACTACACTAAAAAAATAACCATACTATACGTTACACACATGATTAAAGAACACCATTGTACACAACATACAAACATATTCCGTAGTCCCACCCTATTTTTACCAAAAGATATTTATCTCTCTAATGGCGGACGGCAATCGGTCGTAAACAATAGCTTCTTCGCTTCGCAAACCCTTTATATTTTTTTTCCTACGTGATGCCCTTTATTTCTTATTATTATTGTTATTTCTCTTGCTCATGCACCGACAAACATAACGCATTTTATATTTTACGTTAAGTTTGATCTTATAATTTGCCGATCAAAGCGAACCCTTCAGCTTATATTTTATCAAATCATAAATGATTTTCGAAATGACCTATTCCATAAGTTCAAACATTATCGAGAAGCTAATAAGGCTTTTTAGAAAATTTTTTAACATTGTTCTTCAAGCTAATGAATGGCCAAAAAAAAAAAAAAGAACAGTTATACACACAAAGAAATTAGGGAAGTAAAACTGGGGTTCCATATGACAAATTAGTACCCTTGGTTGTGGTTTGCTGTTATATTAAGTTCGTTGAAATGGAGTGCTGGCTTTTTATCGGGTCATTGACCAGCAATAGAAATACGAGAAGAGAAATAATACCTTAAATGCGTTTTTAATTTGAAAATTTCTTAAACTATCAATAATTCTATATAATTAAGAGAATGAAAAAGATTTTGTCTTCGGCGTATTTATATGATAAAATAAGTTTTTTAAATTAAATTTAGTATCATTGGAAAGGTCATGACCTGAATTTGTGCCTTTTCAATGTTTAATGTACTTTTCAGCAATAGTTAATTTATTATGATAAGTTTTCGAAAAAGTATTAAATATATTAGAATTTTGCAATAATAAACGTCTTTTGTTTATTTATTTATTTTGTTTTGTACGAATGAATGTGGTTATATGTCATAAATTAATTTATATAATTAAGAAGGGATTACACTTTTTTCTCTCTCGCCTTCTAATGGTCAAACGATAGTATCTCTGTCATACTTGTACATCAAATGGAATCTTAAAAAGCATTTTATGCATAAATAAATGAAAATTTTCCAAAAAATCGCTTCACTTTTCGATAGATAATTAAATTATCGATAGAAGAGCGAAGCGTTTTTTTCGAAATTTTATCTTATACATGAGCAAAACACGTTTGAAAATAAACTATCAATCGCTTTTAAGAGACTAAGAAAAATTTTGTAATGGGTATAAGTATCTTTATCATAAATTGGATTTGATATTTTTTCAGTGATAGTTATTTATGATTTAAATAATTGAGAGAGTAAGGAAAATTTTGTGACGAGCATATTATTATTTTGAAAGGAATTTTTATAGTTTAATTTGATATTATCAGAAAGGTTTTGATAAGAGTTTGTGCCTTTTCACGGTTTTATATATACAGAAAAAAAGTTTCACTTGAGCCAAAAAAATATTTTTCTTCCTAATTATTATCTTGACCGAAAAAAAAATTTTTTTTTGACACAAGAAATTTCACTTATTCCAACAAAATTAATTCTCTTGCTTTAAGGTTGTTCGGACACTAATGCACTTGTAAAGATCAAAAGAAAATTTTTTGATATGTTATGAATTGCTATCTCATACGTCTAAATTAATTTTTTGGAATAGATCTGACGAAGGGTTATCCTTTAATAAATTATTAAAAAATTGAAATTTAACATGTGGCCTATAGAGACTATTGGTGGATTGAATATATATATATATATCGATTTATGTGACTACCTCATAGGAAGATTGAAAAACAAAAAACTTCTATTTCAGTCAATGAACTTTCGTAGAATACGTTAGAAATAAAATAAAAATTTTCTGACGAAGGCTTTTAAAAGATATTTTAATGCAAAAGATGAGAAATTCACGAAAATTTCAGGCCGACATATTTAAAAATAAATAAACTAGAAATTTCAGTGAGGCAGTGATTTGGCGCAAGTAAGGCATGCCGAATTCCAAACTTGCAGTAAGTGAGGTATCCAAACCAGGTCGAAGTTTGGGATGTAACGCAGTTGCGAGGCTCAGCCTAACTTGGCTTCCTGATTAGGTTGCAGTTTGGAAACTAAATTCGCAACGAAGAATCCAAATCTAATTCTTTCTTGATTTTTAGCTTTTTTATTATCAAGCGAAAATTAATAATAACAAATGCTTATTTTGTTATCTTCTTTTACTATTTTAAGTATAAATATTAAATTTAGGACTAAATTTTTTAAATATTTCATGAATAAAAAAAAAACAAATTCTTTGTTGCTTTTATTTAATATTATTTTTATTATTTGATTTTATTTTTTCTGTAATTTTTTTTTGATTTTTGGAGCGTTTTTTTAATGTGAAGAGGTTTTTTTGATTGGTAGATTTGATAAGTCAAGGGGGAAGGAGATGATGGAGGAGTTAGATACACCAATCACACATAACATTTAACTTTACTTCACACTCGTCTTAGTAGTAATTATAATTAGTTATTATTAATTATTAAAAATCGTACATGTCGAACGCGAGACTCGAACACGGTACCCGACGCTCGAGGGCCCTATACCATACCGCGACGCTACGCCGATAATGAGCGACCTCTTACTTCAAGATACTTGTAAGCACAACCAATGTTCGGCTTGCCTAATTTAAAACAAATAAGATTCGAATTGGGCTAGCCTAAGTTCGGAAAGCCAAGTTCGCTCCAAACTAGCAAAACTCAGGTTATCGTTACTTGAAACCACTTCGGCGTTCCCATGATATATCAGACTTAAGGAATCCATGAAACTTTCCTAGTTACGTTCAAATATGGCAAGCCAAACATTTCGTTCTGCCTATCTTGGTTTTTATGAGGTACAACCTAGGCAAGCCTAAGTTAGGCAAGCCAAACTTTCCCCAAATTGGTTCTTCGGCATATGCCTCACTGAAATTTCTAGTCGAGTACATGAGACACCATGTTTATATGTACAATACAGAAATACTCTCATAAATACACACTTTTATATGTATAGAACTAAAAGGCTTAACCTTGGAAAGACTTAAAGCCAAATATCTTCTCCCACTCCGTTTTAGAGTACTTTGGCTAGAAACGCCGAAGTTCGTCAAACGTTTGGAATGCCTAACTTGCAGGAAATTATAAAATCCAAAGGTATACGGAAGTTCGGTTTGCCAAACTAAAAAGTAATTGGGGCCATCTATGGTAAGACGAAGTTTGGCGAATGTTTGGAATGCCTAACTTGCAGGAAATTATAAAATCCAAAGGTCTACGGAAGTTCGGTTTGCCAAACTTGAAAGTAATTGGGGCCATCTATGGTAAGACGAAGTTTGGCGAATGTTTGGAATACCTAACTTGCAGGAAATTATAAAATCCAAAGGCTTACGAAAGTTCGGTTTACCAAATTTAAAGGTAATTAGGGACATTTATGGCAAGCCAAACTTCGGCAAATCTTTGGTTATCATTACTTCCAATTAGTCAGGCATTCCAAAGGTTCGCCGAAGTTCGCCTTGCCATAGATGTCCCAAATTACATGCAAATTTGGCATGCCAATCTTCGTTTTGCCTAACGTGGATTTAAGAAGGCGCAAATTAGGCTTGCCTAAGTTAGGCAAGCCAAACTTGCCCCTCACTACAATTTCTAGTCGGGTTTATGGGTTATGTTTTTCAACTCAACACTACACAGCGAGATAAATATAAACAGCTGTTAAGCGCGGTGTTGTCAGGTCCGAGTTTTGTGAAAAAATACTTGAGTCAAACGTTGACTATTTATTGTTTTTGTTAATTAAATTATTTAATTATTTTAATCAATAATAATTTAAGGTAACGGTTAAATTATAGTAATGAATTTTCGTATTCAAATTTTTAATTTTAATGAAAAAAAAATTTAGATTCTACTATGACTTACGGGGTACTGTCCCTGCAACCTTAAGAAATACGTATCTTGATCCAAGAAAATTTATTTAAGTAAAGAAAATCTTGTTTTGAGAAAATTCAGCCTCTTGCTCCAAAAAATTTCGTTCTTGAAAGAAGTAAATTTTCTTGTCTTGAAAAATTTTCTCTCTTGCTCCAAAAAATTAAATATCTCGATAGAAGTAAATTTTCATTAATATTTTTATTGATTAACATGTCAAATGGGAAGATCAAATAATATTGAATCATTTTTTTTCATTCAACATGTATAATTGCACGCTAAAATAATATAAAATGGGTATCAAATATTCAAGAGAAAAATTTACTCAAGGTGAGAAAATTTTTTTCTCAGCTAAAGTAGGTGACGCTGCTTCTCTAAAGTATCTAAAAATCTTGATCAAATATAAAAATTTATTGTATCAAGTATTTATGATAATTTGAATTAAGAAAAAATGACTTCCACCAAGAATAGAATTTCAAGAAAAATTTTTACCTCGGCCAACACAACTTCAGTCTTCCTTCAGGCACCCGAAAATTTTCTTGAGCCAAGAATTTTGTTCTCCAGTCAAGAAATTTTTCTTTCTGTGTATTTTTAAATGATAGTCAATTTTTTATGTTAAGTTTTTGGAGCACTTTTGAATAGTTTGTTGGTTCTATAAATTTGTTCCGTCATATTTGTCCATTAAATTATTTGTAATTGATTCTGTCATAGCACTGTTTTTTTTTAAATTCATTTCAAAAGTACCCAATGTATGTATAGAGTGATTAGAAATAAAAAAATCATTAAGCCAAAATTTTCTTATTTATAATCCATAAATCTCGGCATATCATTTACAGGTTGCTAATTAATTAATTAAAATATTTTGATGCGTCATAAAAAACTTCCTGACACTCATGTAAGATAAGTGTGTCATACCAAAAAAATGGGAGCACGATTACGAATTGAACATTCTTCTTTATGCACAATGCACTGCAAAAAGATATTATTTTCTTGCAGTGCAAGAAAAATACTGTAAACCACTGAAGAATCCGACACTCGTACGCTAACGTCACTTGCCTGCAGCTCGCGTCATTAATTTTAAATTACAAAATAAGTAAAATGTTGTAATATTTAAAATGAGACTGATGATTTCGATATATCACCTCTAAATAAAACATAAATATATCACAAATTAAATACAATAAATAATAAATAATAAGATGGATGATAAATCGTTAAAGCTATTAAATTAAAATGTCTGTAATCTTAGTAAGAATGCGTAATCTATAATCAATTGGATTATGTAGCATAGTATGATGTTAAAAACGTCGGATAACAACTATACGGATTGTTATATAGACTGTATACAGTTGATACTCTTTTTATAATATACTTATGCCAGGAATTCATGAAGCTAAAGGCAGTATAAAGAAAGAGAAAATAGATACAGGTGAGATTAAAGAGACGAATAAGAAGAATATATATCTCGTGTGGCAGCTGGTCAAACAACTCGGAAGCCTGTTCGGTTCTCCTTCGACGTATTGGGATGGCTAACTTGTCTCTTTATATACCTCTTATATTTTCATATATATATATATATATATATATATATATATATATGTATTGTATATTCTATATCCTTATAAATTTATCGGAATAACTAAAACTAAAATGAGTGTATTATAAAATTAAATATTTAAAATGACTATTTATATTTAATAGTAGAGCTTGTTTTATAAGCAATATTTATGATGACATTTTTTTCGAGAAATAATCATGTAAAGCTATGTAATGCGAATTATTAATTTTTATTTTGCGGTATTAAACATGAAAAAGATCTCAGTAATAGGGAAGGGAATAAGCCAATCGATTGACCCACGCACTTTCTACTAAATTTAATGGTTTAGGTGGAAACTATTCAATTAAGAGTTATCATAATTAATATCAGATAAGCTTTTGTTGTATATAGCTACATAATTCGAAGTATTTATAAATACTTCAATATATATATATATATATATATATATATATATATATATATATATATATATATATATTGAAAAATTTAGGTTTTACTCGCTTGTTAATACTATTGATCATTTTTAATCTTGTATCGATAAGAGTCAAATTTTTTTTTAATAGCAAAAATTGAAATTTTTGTAGAATTTAGATCATCAAATTGTTTAGAAAATTTTTGTAGAAGCGCTAAAAAAATAGACTACACTGTAAAAAATTTTTTGGACTCGGTGTGGTGTAAATGATTCGGTGTAAAAATTTTTAACACGGACGGTGTGAAAATCACACTAAGTGTAATGTTAAATTTGAACGGTGTGAATCTTAAATTTTACACCATCAACCGTGTAAATGTATTTTCTTAAAAATTCTCATTAATTAATGTAATTTAATTATTTAATTTCAGGCTTGGACGATATTAGATTATAAGAATAAGCAGATAGAAATAGATACTTAGAAGTATATTTTTTTCTCATATTATGCTATTTTACGGAGTAAAATGAAACTTTTATGGTTAAGTTTGGTATCGTTGGAAAAGTTTTGACCTGGAGTTGTGCCTTTTCATGGTTTTATATCATTCTTACCAATAGTCAATTTATGATGATAAGTGTTTAAGGCTACATTTGAAAATGCTCTATTTCTAGATACATAATTGAGGAATTACCTTGTATCTTGTGAACTATTGACATTTTTAAAGATATAAGCCCATACCGATGTTACACTCATCGAGACCTTTCATTTAATTACACACATCAATTTTTTATATATTTATATATATTATATAAATGTATATATGAAAAATATATCAAAATGCATGTAGGTACTCAAATGAAAGCTCTTGATAAGTGTAACATCAGGATGAGCTTATATCTTGAAAAATGTCAATAATTAAGAACTGACATTGTTATTTTGTCAACTAATGATATTTTTAAATATGTAAGCTCACCCTGACATCACACTCATCGTGACCTTTCATTTGAGTACCCACATCAATTTTTCATTTATTTATATATATTGTATATATGTAGATATGAAAAATATATCAAAATGCATATGGGTACACAGTAAAAAATTTTGCGTCATTGCGTCAAAAAATTTTGTGTTAAAAATTTTTATGTTAAATATTTAACACTTTTTTGTGTTAATTCAACATTTTTCTGTGTTAATTTAACACAATAAATGTTAAATTTACACAAAAAAGTGTTAAATTTTTAACACAAAATTTTTTGACGCAATGACGCAAAATTTTTTACTGTGTACTCAAATGAAAGCTCTTCATGAATGTAACATCGGGATGAGCTTATATATTTTTAAAAATGTCAATAGTTACAAAAGTACAGTGCAATTTAACAAATGTCATTATTTAATAAAGCAAAATTTTATTTAATAATATTTCACAAGTCACGGGATTTACATAGTGACTGCAAGGTTACTAGCAATAGTTATTAAACTTGCAAAGTTATAAATAATAACACGGAATAGTGTAAAACAGTAAATTACACCGTGTTAAATTTACACGAGTGAAAATTTCACACGGAGGAAATTTTACACCGACTTTTCACACTTACACGACGGTGTAAAAGTCTCTGGGTCCAACTTTACACCGAAATTTTTTACAGTGTGTGTAAATTTATAATAAAAAATTGGGAAGACAGTTGACCCTAAAGGCCATCCCTGCAACTTCTCGCTAAGTCCATACCTAAACGCTTAAAATTCCACTGATTATGTTTTTGAGCTCTTCGAGCTCGAAAACATTATTTTTGCGTTATTTTGAGCTCTCCGAGCTCAAGAAGATAGCTATTGTAATAGCTATCTTCGAGCTCAAAAGTGTGATGGGACTTCGATACAATACCATTTTTGGAATTTTCGAACTACACGGAAAAAAATTAACTGTTGCTGCAACAGGAGGCAGTCATGTTGCTGCAACAGGATTTTCCTGCAGCTGCAACATGACTGCCTCCTGTTGCAGCAACAGGAAAAATCCTGTTACAGCATCAAGATTTTCCTGTGGCTGCAACAGGAGGCAGCCATGTTGCAGCACCAGGATAAAGTCCTGTTGCAGCAACAGGATTACTACTGTTATTGCGACTTAATAGTAAAATATAGTTGGGTCATTCCATGTCAAATTGACCTACAGTTGGAATTGACCCCTTTTGATTTGGATAAATTTTGATCAGAAATTTTCTTTTTTCATAAAACGAACTTCTGCCAGACGAAAAAAAATTAAAAAATTTTATTCAAAAGATATCCAAATTCAAAATTTCGCTATTTTTTCAGTTTTTTAATTTTGTTTTTGAAATATCTCGAATGTTATTATAGATACGGAAATAGCCTTTCGTTTGTTTGAAAGGGGATACTTGGGGCCATTGAAAAAAAATTATTTTGGAAAAAAATTTTGAAAAATGCCAAATTTTAAATTTTTGAAAATCGTCAAAAATCTCGATTGACATTAAAATTTTGGCTCAATTCTGACTCAGTTTTTTTTTAATTATGAATTTTTTAATTTCAAAAAAAAATTTTTTCTTGTTTTTTGCAACTTTTAAATAAGGTAAAGTTATGCAGATACATAGTATTGTAATTTTTAGCATTAAAAAATTAAATGCACGACGTGGAAATACTAAATAATAAATTAATTTCAATTTTTTTTTATTTTTTTGAAGTAATCTTAAAGTCAGGCTTAACGCATGATATAATTGTTATTCGTCGTTTTTTTACTTCATTTAAATTTTTCGAGGCCATTTATCGTCTTTTTAAGATGGAAATGATTTGAAATTTGAGATTGAGCAACATTGATGTGCAGAAATTTGTAAGTAAACAAGTATTCGATATAACAAAACAAAATTGATATTCTCATCACATGATTTCTGATTTTTATTGGAAATTTATATCTGTTTGAGTTATTTGACGTTAAAAACTGTTATTGAAGTGAAGAAACGAACAAAATATATCATGCGTTAAAAAAAATAAGAAACTATATCATGTGTTAAGCCTGACTTTAAGATTACTCCAAAAAAATAAAAAAAAATTGAAATTAATTTATTATTTAATATTTCTACGTCGTGCATTTAATTTTTTAATGCTCAAAATTACAATACTATGTATCTGCATAACTTTACCTTATTTAAAAGTTGCAAAAAACAAGAAAAAATTTTTTTTTGAAATTCAAAAATTCATATTTAAAAAAAACTGAGTCAGAATTGAGCCAAAATTTTATTGTCAATCGAGATTTTTGACGATTTTCAAAAATTTAAAATTTGGCATTTTTCAAAATTTTATTCCAAAATATTTTTTTTTCAATGGCCCCAAGTATCCCCTTTCAAACAAACGAAAGGCCATTTCCGTATCTATAATAACATTCGAGATATTTCAAAAACAAAATCAAAAAACTGAAAAAATAGCGAAATTTTGAATTTGGATATCTTTTGAATAAAATTTTTTAATTTTTTTTCGTCTGGCAGAAGTTCGTTATATGATAAAAGAAAATTTCTGATCAAAATTTATCCAAATCAAAAGGGGTCAATTTCAACTGTAGGTCAATTTGACATGGAATGACCCAAATATATTTTACTATTAAGTCGCAATAACAGTAGTAATCCTGTTGCTGCAATATGGCTGCCTCCTGTTGCAGCTACAGTAAAATCCTGTTGCTGCAACATGACTGCCTCCTGTTGCAGCAACAGTTAATTTTTTTCCGTGTACGATAACTTTTGAATAGATCAACCGATTTTCACGTGATTGGCGGCAATCGATGTTAATTTTTACGCTCTATCAAAAGTTTGCAATGATGGAAATTGATCTGATGAAAAATTTCGGAGTTATTTTGAAAAGACACTTTTTTCGAAATTTTTCGTTTTTGATATCTCACGAATGAATCAACTGAATTTGACAGGACTGGTGGCAATCGACGTTTTTCAAGATTAACAGCGGATTAGTTTTTAGGATTGATCGGTGGAGCAGTTATTCCAAAAAAAACATTTTTTGAAAATTTTATTTTTTAGATTTCTCAAAATCTAGCGAACCGAATCGACTCAAATTTTCACGAAATTTAATAGTTGGAACAGCTTCCTATTAGGACTTCAAAACGTCGAGATCTGATAAAAACTCGATTTTCGCAAAACGGGGTAAAATCAATAACTTCTCGAATTTGACCTTATCTCAACTTAAACTATTTGGTTGCCTTAAACTTGACTTTTTTAAAAATGAAAATCTAGTTGTCTGCTTGACTGATTTTTGCCTTTTTCTGACTTAAATTTAACGGGAGACTAATAACGAAAATAACGACATATTTAAACATAAACAAAGTTCTTTTAATCTCTTCAGTTTTAGAGCGGATTCCTTCAATGCTGACATTCAAAAGGTCTAGTGTTCGAATCCCATGAAAACCTTTATAAATCTTTTATCTCGCAGGAAACTAACTTTAAGTTACTGATCAATATATATATATTCCTTTCAAACAAGATATAAAATAAAATCTTGTCAGTTATCTCAAGCAGTTCTTCTTGTATTGCCTTATTTGTACTGTATTCCGTAACATTTTCATAGATTAATGAAATTAATTTTGATTCGAATTTGATCATTGTGACATTAATCAGTAGTTTCTTCCGAATATGGGCTTGTTAATTTAAATTCAATCATCGCAAAAGAAATAAAATTACAGTGAAAATATACAGTATGAGTGTACTAATGCAAAAAGTCTCAATGCTTTTTAATTTCGTGCTTTTTTAGTCGATTTCATGGCAGACTGGGTAAAATACTATTCATTCTGAACAACAATGTCAATGATAATGGCGCTGTTTAATGCGGTTCTATCACACAACATAGCGTGACGATTTATTCACTAACCCACTATTCTCTTGTTATAATTGATATCACATCTGCTGATAATTATTGTAAGTTGTAAACCTCTACAATATTGTTGGAAATATTTTCGATAGCAATATATTAAATCTAAAAGGTACATTTAATAAATTTATGATGTATACAAAAACGATAAAAATGGGTACGTAAGATTTTCTAAAAATATATAGTTAAAGCTTACAAAATTACCTTTGTTATTTTAAATTTTTTTATAAAACATCGTTTGGTTCAAAAATTTTTGTTTAATTAAAATACACAAAAATTTTCTAAAGACATCAGCAATATTGTACTAAATTAATCTATTTTGTAAAAATACATTTTTTTTCCTAAAATAAAGGAAATAAAATTCTGTAAGAATTTTTCTTAAAAGTATTTTTAAAAAACAAAATTTCTGTCGTACCGTGTATAACAAAGCCTTCATAATTTTACAGGCGGGTGTTTTCTAGAAAAAGTGAACTTCACCTTTTGGCTTAGGAAAACTCAGGTAGATTTTATTATTTCCACTTCACTCAGGTAACAAATACTTAAGCTCCAGTGAACAAAAACTAAAGAATGTTTCCGTAGATGTGAATCTCCGTTACATTAGTAAAAGCTGAAGTTTTAAGAATAATAGTAAAACTGTAAGATAATAGCTTGGACAAAGACCATAGAATATGTAAAAAAGTATAATGAAAATACTTAAAAATGATAGGATGAAATTCTTCAGCAAGTAAAGAGAAAGTTGTCAGGGACATGAGTAGTCGTAGTCTATGGGTGGAGGACGACGTGAATATAAAAGACAACTCCAAGATCCTGAAGGATATTTATTTTCGAAAATTAGATAAGGATTGTATATTTGGTGATGCTTTTAGTAAAAAGTCAGTCGATATAGGTACAGATACACGCGTTATTTATTTTGAAAGGAGGATTATTTAATGTGCAGAAAAGCGTATCAGGATCAGGAAATATGTAGTATTAATTCGTGACTTGTTACTTGTACTTTTTGTATTATATACATATAATGCAAAGTATATCACCCTTCCAGGGTGCGGCTCAATCAATTACTGTACATATGTGTTTTATAAATGCATATATACGGAATATGTGGTAACATGTAGATGAGCAGGGTGCGGTCTTCACTTCATATTCACTATTACTAGCTATAGCTGGACGATGTTGAGTTGAGAAACCGATCCGCATGGCAACAACCCTCCGTAGACATTAATAAGAATTAACATAGCAACAGAATACTTATCTGTTTATTTTAAACATTTTTCCGGCTAGGTATTTGTCTATTTATAGGTTTATGTTGCGATTCAGAAAGGCTTCGGGCGGATGTAGATTTAGGCCCTAAGTCTCAAGATTACTGCTCCAGGTGTTATTTTTATATGATATAAGAGACCTAAGACCTTTCATTTGCTAAAGCCGAAAAGGCTTGCTAATTTTTTTGTACTTTAGTAAAGAATTGAAATTTTTTTCTTATACTTGTACTAGCATTCAATTGTCCACTTTGCTGGGTGTACATTTTTTTTTATAATTTCTCGTAAAGCAATTTTTAAATTTTACATCAGTATTTACTCGCAATTATGTTCTTGAATCATTTTATGAATGTTTCTAATGAAAAGCTCATTATGTTTCTAATGTTTCTAATGAAAAGCTTATAAGTCGATTTTGAAAAATAAAAATATTTATTATTTTTGTATATTACATTTTTTTTTAGTATGAAATAAAATTACAAAAAAATAATAATTTATGCACTACTGATAGAAGGACTTATTAATATTCAATAAGCTTTATTATCTATTAACAGATATTTATTCATAGTTAATAAATATTTGTTATTTATTAATAAATCTTTACTAACTCTTGATAAATGTAATTTTCTTTACAAAAAAAACAATAGATTAAAAGTTTAAAAGCATTTATTTATATTAAATAAATGAATAAATTACTTGCACCTAAATGAGTTTATTTACAGTTAATAAATTTAATACATTTACTGAGAAACGATGAATTTTATCAGATAAATTTGATGTCTTTTGGTTTTATTATTTTTTCGGTTACGCATTTCAAAAAAACGTCTGTTTACTTATTAGTACTGATAAATGATAAAAATATTTAAATATCTGTATTAATCATAAAATAACATGCTTCTAGCTTGAACACTGGGGCGTGGATTACTATTTTTGTTCAAGATGATATTTCCTCTATGTGCATGAAAAAAATTTTCTCCGTTTCTATCTTTGGACGCATCGATTTTCATTTTTTTTCTGTTTTAAAAATTTTTTAAATTTTAACTACTTAAATTTTAAAAATTACTGCTAATAATTGTATCTTATAAAAATCTAATGCCTTAAATTTTTCGTTATTTTCAAATTTTACCATGAAAATTTATTCTTACTATATCTAGCTCATAAAATAAATTTTCTTGCAAATAGAATTGTGCATATTATATAGCACAGTATAAGTAAAATTATTCGTGCTGCTGGATAATCTATCATCCTTATGTCTTTTTAATGTCTTACCTTTATTCCGCTGGTCCTACATTGACTTGAAGCTTTTATTCTCACTCATTCTGTATTTCGCGTCCACGCTCTACCGGGTTGATTTACTCGAAACAAGTGTCACAGGGAATTTATATTTAGCCTCTTACATTTACTTGCTAACCACATTTATACACATACTCACACGATCTACATTCTACCGTACGAGTATACAAGTAAAGAAACATTCGATAAGCCTCTTGAATGTCTCAAGAAACGAGTCGTATACATATTATTGTAGAATATGTAGAATAGACTCTTACTCTACTTGGACAATTAAATTCTAAGGATTCACAGATATAAAAAAACATACTCTTATTATGTAAGCTTTGACCAGGCTTTCAATTATAAATTTCTTAAATTTAAAATACTACACAAGTAAAATTTCTTAGTGAAAAAAATATCAAAATTTTGTGTCATTATGTCTAACTTCGGATTTTTGAGAAAATTATTTATCATATTTTCTGCTAAAGAGTATATATTGTCTATAATTTATTCTCTTTGCTTACACTGAGAGAAAAAATTTCTTTCTAAAAAAAAAATGAGCAAGTTATAATAAGAAATTAATTTGTTGAAAATTTTAAATAACTTTATTTCTTAACTGACGAAATCAAAATTTTTCTCACAATAACTTTCTTGTTGAAAAAAAGTTGTATAGATTTGGGAAAATACAATTTTCAAAAAACAGCTTGCGAATTTTCATACAAAATTTTTTTATTCTGCACCTTTCTTGTCTTGAGAGTTTATAAAAATTTACTAAAATATTTGAGAACTTCAAAAAATAAAAACTCATTATTTTTTTATGATTCTGTAATTAACTAAAATATTTCGAAAAATTCTGTAAGCTTGATTAAAAAAATTTTTAAGATATTACCAATTCGAAATGTCTATAATAGTTGAACTAGATCATTGATCAATGTCAAATTTAAATTAAGAATAACATAAAAGAATTAAAGATTATTGTAAATCAATAATAATATTAAAAAAAAAATTGTTACTTTTCAAGAATACTTCAGAGAGATCGAAAAATGATAGAATTTGTAGATAAATTTGACGTAAAAATTAAAAATATTCTCGAAATTTGACTCAGGTATTTTATAAAATTTTGAAAAAATAATAATAATAATAATAATAATAATATATTTACTTAGCTAAGTAGATATTTTTGTTTTACAATTAGTTCTATACAATTCTATAAAACATATTTTAGTTTCGATCATAGAACTTGAAATAATTAAAATTATAGAACTACATCAATGATAAAAAAGTCATCTTGATTCAAGACTTGGCTAAAGAATTTTTTCTCTTGATTCAAGAAACACACTTTCTTCAAAATGGTGTTGCTGGTTCAAGATTTTTTTTCTTAAATCAAGTAAACTTTTCTGTCAGTGTGCTTAAGAATTATAACACTCAAAAATCTTTAAAAAATACTTTCTTGGATTTAAAATGTATTAGAACTTTTTTAGCAATCCAAGTAATTTTTTTTTTTAATTTTGGACAATTTAAGCTATTCACAGTAAAAAATTTTCGTTCATTGCACTAAACAATTTTATGTATGACACTAAGGCATTAGCCTAACAATTACACATAAATGTGTATTCGGCATAAAATATTGTTACACCCGAGTTGTGTACAAAATGACCCACCATTTTAATGTGTGGCAAAAAAGTTTAATTTCTATTGATCAAAAATTTGTCACAATGATTTAAAATACCTATTAATATATTAATGTTAAAGAATTCTTCTTAAAGTATAACAAAAAAGTATGCAACGTGTTTTTCACGACAAATAAATGTCATATTCATTATTTACCGAGAATAAAACTGCATTTGCAGGTATTAAGATGCATCTTGATTCGGTGGATGAGTAATTCATGGTACAGATTCAGATTTTCTGTCTGAGTTGGTTCAATTTCTCAACGTAGTCTGAAAGAAATCCAGATAAGAGGACGTATCGATTATTCGAATCGCGATACCGCGATACGTCTCCGTTCCACGTGCTTACTAATACATTATGGAATTTCAGTGAGTTGAGGTTTGAGAACTCTCCACATTAAACATCAACGTCTCAAGTCGCCTTGTCTCGATCTACATGAATATCTTGACGCATCCAGGGACCAGTTTCAGGATATCATACCTCGCATCGTTGAATATGTAATAATATTTTTTTATTTATTTACTACTGTCTATACTTTAATATTATTTCTTATGCTAACCGATTTCTCACATTTTATTGTACGGTTATCCTACATTAACACAACCAATGAAATTTTTTCATCATTTTTTATTTTATTATTGTACTTTTCATTTTATTTGATTCAGTTTTGTATTTGTACAACAGACTGGCATAATCAAGTTCAAGTTCATGTGCTACCGGCTATCAGATGGAATATGTAATCTTTTTAGTTGAATACACAAAATCTAATGAATAAAAATATATAGTACAAGTTTTTTTCAGCTTCATACATTTGAATACCACACACATCTTACTTTAAAATGGAAATTCGCTTTTTAGTAGCAAATAAAAATAAATTTATAAATTATTCACTACTTAAATATAACTATTAACGTTACTATTTATTAAAGTAATAAATTAACTATTTATTACTTTTGAATATCTACATTTTTTAATAGTTTTATTACCAAGCTTAATTATTTTGATAAGTTTCCGGTAAATATGTTTAATTTTATGATTCATAATTTTTCAATCCATAAAAGTTTTATTTAGAATATTTTTTGAACAATAAAATATTTTTTATTTAGGATCAAAATAGAATAATTGAAAGAAAAAAAAATTTTTTTAATACATAAAAATTAAAAAATCTAGTTTAACAGATTTCTATAATTGTTATTGTTAACTGCTGTAATGTAAAATAATTTAAGGAATAAAATGTTTATTTTTCAATTTTTTATGCCGGAAAACTATTTGACTATAAATATAGTTTCTAAATAAACATCAATAATTTTCTGACTTAGAAAGAAAAAATTAGGTCTAAAAATTTTAAACTAGGATGCAATTTATAATGATATTTTTTTTGCACAATATAAAAAAAATGACTGCTCAAAAAGATGAAATTTTTCGAAAACTTTTCATTTTACGATTTTTTATTTAAAACTAGAAAAATTGCAGTTTGAAATAACATTTTTAAAATTCAAACTTTGAGTGTTAATTTTCACAGCTTTAAATGTAATATATATATTTTACAATGTAATTCTTACAAAATCTGTAAAAATTACAATCTGATACTGTAATTCTTCCAGTTTTTATATGAAGCACCACGTTACATTATATAATGTAATAATTCCGTGAGCAACTGAACAATCACCAAATTTTCTCTTCCAAAATTTATAAATCATTTGTCTTATATATTATTATATCTTAATTTAAGTTTAAATAATTTTTGGTTTTTAAAATATAGTTTGTAAATTAATAATACAAGAAGATTAATTTCTTCTTGATATATATCAATTTATATACAATTACATGTAAAATTAATTAGTAAACTTGTAACGTTAGTGTAAGAACTATTAAAATATTCGAATAAAGTAACTCTACTCGGAAATATAAATTGCTGTCTTATAGTGTGCCATCTGACATTTTTAATCCTTATACGTATAGATCTAAGTGATGGTTAAATTCCGAGAACAATCGATCTTAAGAGTATAAAATGTGAGTAGAAGTAAAGTAGAAACTAAAATGTGATTTTACACATCGAGCCGATATAAGAAGGAATAAAAATAATAAAAAATAAAAATATAATGTAAAGTAAAAGAGAATACATAATAGAAAGAGATAACATAGAAACTAAACAAGGATTGGATTTTTTATTTAAATAAGACGCGCTTCGGATAGGACGATCTTGTATAAATTTAAGTCTTGCATATTTTTTGTATTTTCATTTTTCTATCCGTTCGTCTTTTTTGTCGAATAGAATATGTATTTGACGTTAATTCTCATCTACCGTCTTCTAGATTTAATGCCGCATGTCCATTTTTATATTCATAAAAATACTTTTCTTATTTTATTATGCCATATATACGCTTATCGTTTATACCGATGAGTCCTGATACTATTTTGTATAGTCTTCTTTGTGTCATCTTTTTTGATGAACATATTATTTAATAAAATAAAAGGAAGAAACAAAAAAAAATATGATTTAAGACAAGAGAACATAACAAATATAAATAAACGAGAATAACAATATTTTATTGTTATCGGGCAGTTTGGTCTAAATCATTTTATCAATAATAATTTTGTTATATTTTTAGATAGCGTAATCTAAATATAAAGTGCTTTTTATAATTTTTAGACGTCCTGTCTATTAATTCTTAAAAAAAGTTATTAATTAATAGCAATTACGCTATATAAAAATACCCAATTATTTATTACTTATCAGTAAAAAAATAAAGCTCAGAGACAAAAAAAATAAGATATTTAATAAACTCTTAACGAAGTTAATTAAAGGTCTATTAATTTTTATATTTTTTTCCGATTGGTATAATGATTCAATTACTGCTTAATTATAGTATTGAATTATCAGTTTTTGAAAAGGAGAATATAAAATTCTTAGAAGAAACAATAATTTTTGTTAGCTTTAGAGGATTATCTTTGAATGAAGAATTTGATTTTATTGATCGTAAATGTATACTCTTAACTTGAGTGACAATAGTTAGCGACCGCAGATATTGGTCGCTTGAGCCAAGATGATGAGATTCGAGATGAAGAATTTTTAGAGTGTGAGAATCGGTTATTTTCTGAATAAGTTTATTGGGACCATGTACACATTTGATAACAATTATTTTATAATTATTAAATTCAATTTTTGAGTAGGGGAGAAGGGGGTCAATTGAACCAAAAAAAGTTTAGTAATTTTTTACTATTCGAATTAAAACTAAATAATAACTTTTTTTTTCTTGGAATGATAGTTTATTAAGTCTACTATCATTATCAATACATAAATTAGTTAATAAACAACGTGAATTTTTAAAAATTATTAATTTATCCAAACGCGTCGAATGGTTCAATTGACCCCCGCTCGGGGGGCAATTGAACCACTGCTCGGGGTCAATTGAACCAATGACATTTATAACTCAAACCCGAACTTTTAATAAATAACATATTAATTGTTATTTTCTAATATTACTGTTGCACATTTTTAATACACATATATTATATTTAATAAATTAAAAATCGATTTAAAAATAATTTTAATTACAAATTGAGTTTATCAAATTGTTAGGTTATTTTCCTGAGTATTTTTCACGTCGAGTCAAGATGCGCGCGCATGTCCCATGCTTCTCCGTATGGTTCAATCGTCCCCGGGACTGCTGGTTCAATTGACCCCGTATAATTTTAAAACAATTAATAGTAAATAATAAATAAATAAACCATTCTATCACTATAAACAAAGTTGAGGATTATAAAATATAAGTATATACAACTACTATAATTCAAATTTTATCAATTAATTCAAAAATTTAAATATTATTAAACAATTTGTCACCAGCCGAAAAGAAAGTTTGCATGCCTAAAAATAAGAAAATCTCAATTTTTCAAAATTTATCGATCGCAATGATTTCAAATTTTGATCATATCCGAGTTTAACATATTAGAATCTAATTCTAAGAGCATGAAGCGTTTTTTCAATTTTTTCGATTTTTTAAGTCGAGTGGTTCAATTGCCCCGTGGTTCATTTGACCCCCTTCTCCCCTAACATTAGGAACGCTTATTACGAATTCAGCCTAGCAGGGATTCTATAGAACTTTTATGATTTTAGTTATCTAATTATTCAAAATTTCAGAACAACTATTACATAAGAACAACTATTTCAGGGACAACAAAGGGTTATAGTCTAGTCAACAAGAGCAAAAAGTACGACTAGGTCAATGACCGCATGTAAAATTATGGTTGAGTTGTCATTAGATGCGGAATTTTATGTAGATATGTTTTTCAGTTTGTCCCATGTCGTGCAGATAATTAGTTAAAAAGTATAAACAAATTATTTAAAAAAAAGGGGGGGGGGTTTGCAAATATCTTGAAAAGTTTTAAAGATATCGGGATTTGAAAAAAGATCCACAGAGAGCAGAAAATTTTCTATGAGAAAGTTTTATCTCCCTAAATTGTAGCACCAATCTTAACAATTTTAATTTAGAGGTGAAAATAGTAGTCCAGGGGCCGGTCATAAGGCCCGTATGCAATTCGAGGTCGATGGGAAGTTAAAGATGATTCTTATGTATTTTGATCTGCTGAATACGAATCTGCTTGTCAAATTAAAAAAAAAATTGGTATGTTTTGTTTAAACAATTGTTTTTTAAAAAATTTTTGAATTTTAAAATGAAACTATTTTTTTCTGGTAGAATTAATTATTTTAAAGCGAAAATAATCAATAACTTTTTTCCGTAAATCCATTATAATTATATCCAAAACTATAGTTTTCGAAATATGAATTTTTTTTTTTAATTTTTTGAGATTGCGCGTCAGAGTGGGGATCAGTGCGACCGCGGTTCTCAAAGTCCAGCGGCTCCCGCTCGCGTGTACTCACATATATACATCTCTATATGCTTATATATATTTTATTTATTTATTTTAATTACAGCAATAACTTTTAAATAATTTAAATTCAATAAAAAATGTAAAATAATTTTAAGTAACATTTTGTCATAAATAATAATAATAATAATAATAATAATAATAATAATAATAATAATAATAATAATAATAATAATATCTAGGAATGGAAGAGCACCGCATGCATGCGGTCTCCGAAGTCCAAGCAACTCTCCGTAGCGAGTATGTTAGGAGACTCCGGAAAATCTGGTCCTCCGAACTTTCCGGCAAAAATAAAGTCTCCGCCACTAACATGCTCGCTGTCCCAGTCTTACTATACTCTTTCGGTGTCTTAAAATGGGCCCGAAAGGATTTACGAGATCTCGACATCAAAACCCGTAAGGTTATCAATATGAATCGGAGCATGCACCCCAATTCATCAGTCGCCAGATTATACCTCTCCCGGTCGATCGGTGGGAGAGGTCTGCAGAGTTTGGAGCGACTGCATGATCGTTTGGTCCTGGGTTTAACACACGAAGTTGTCAATTTCACTGCAGACGAGGATGACTTTCTTATGCAAATTGTTCATAAACATGAGAATGCGCATAAGGGGTCGTTCTTATATAAGGCAGCAATATATGCGGCAAGAACCCTTGGTCTTGGAGAAATAAACGCTCTTATGGAACTCCGAAAGGAGGAATTCAAGAGCGTCATCAGGAACGCCGAGGAAAACTACTCCTAGGCGAACTGATGGACAAGTCTATGCACAGCGTGTTCTTCAAACACGTGCGTGATCATGGCTTGTCCACCCAGCTGACGTTTTCCTTCTTAAAGTCAGCTGGCCTGATGTCCGAGACTGAAGGGTTCATATTTGCTTGCCAAGATGGTGTCATTAACACTCTAGAGTACCGTAGCAAGGTGCTCCAGGTGCAGCTCCCAGACACGACCTGCAGGGCGTGTAAACAACATCCGGAGACGCTTATGCACATTTTGTCAGCATGTCCTGTGCTGGCGAGAGGTGCATACATCCAGCGTCACAATGCTGCCCTGAGAGTACTGTACTACTATCTTCGTCACCGCTACGGTATTGACGTGACACCGGTGCTGCCTTATCTGCCAGGAGATATTCCCCAGGTTGTTGAGAATGACAGTTGCAAAATTTATTGGAACATGCCGTTTGCAACAACTCGGCGGATCGATCACAACAAACCTGATATTGTGCTCTTCGACAAGGCTACTCGTGACATTTATGTCATTGAGTTCTCGGCCCCGGCTGAATACAACATCTCAGCCAAAGAAGAGCACAAAAGACAGATATATCAGGATCTCCTGTTTGAAATTGGCAAACTTTACCCAGGTTACCGTGTCAAGCTCGTCGTCCTGATTGTTGGCGTCCTCGGAGGGATGAAACAGTCTTTTGTATCCTCACTTGCCAGAGTTCCAGCTTGCTCATCAAAAGCTGAATTCTTGGCGGTCAGGATGCAGAAGGCTGTCATACTAGGTTCCCTCCGTCTACTTAGGAAAATGACTTTGGCCTGCTGTGATCACTAACCGCCTTGTTGTGCGGAGTGGTCCAGCAGTAATGGATGGAGCTCAGGCTGGGCCCTCGGAGAATCGGACTCCGGGGACAACCCCCCTGAGCATTTAATAACATAATAATAATAATAATAATAATAATAATAATAATAATAATAATAATAATTTACTATTGTCCGCGAGAGTAAAAAAAAGCGCCATTCGGCCATACCCGACATGGATAGGTAGATTTCTCGTTTGAATATTAAAAAAAAACACGTTATTAAAAGGCAATATGTCCTAAAATGTATTTTTTATTATATTTTTGCAAATAACGATATCAGACCGACAACAACAAATAGATAATATTCAAAGACATCTACCTAAAAAATAGGATTTGTAACAGATGAAAGTCATTTGATTATAAAAGTTAAAAATTTATTTATTCTCGATTTTTAGGGCAAGAACGCGTGACGACGTGCGCACGCGTCTGCTTACTCTGATGTTTCAACAAAAATAATTATTTTTACTTATTAAAGTAGTTCCAGCATGAAACCACTTTTTGACAGATTCGGCTGAAGTTTTTTTTACGGATTCAGAATAGCTTTATTTATAAATTCCTAAAATTTCATAATTTTTGACCGTTTAGATCGCGAGATATTTAAAGACAAAGTCCGCGATTTAGAGGATCATGTCCCATTTAAAGTATGTACAATGTCCGGTCTCTCTAACTATTTTTTATTATATTCAAAAATTCTCTCGACAGAATTGGAAAAAAAAGTTGAAGAATGTTGAAAAATGTTTTTAGAATAAGTTAAGAAAATAAAAGTAGCACCTCACCGTTTTGTTATTGAGAAATAATATTTTTAAAAAATAATTTTCGATCCATTTCCAACCTGCTCATTGAACAATTTATAGTGATTTGGCAATGCTGTGCGCAACGCTCCCTGAAATAGTGTAGCATAAAAAGCGAGAAATTCAAATCTTTCACGGTTTTCAATAGCAACGTTGCCAGATCACTAGAACTAATAATATGTAATTGTATGTGTGAACGTCTGTGTGCCGAGGCTTCTAAATTTTTGTCCATAGTAAATGTTCTGACTATACTATACCACGCTGGAACTACGTTAAGGTAGTTGGGCCCTGCGAGCAAAATTTCAAGAAACCTTCCAAATTTATAATACTAGAAAATCGAACGCGCTTTGCGTGCTTCTGTCAAAATATTTATTATCGACAATTTAATTAATCAATATTTTTACAAATTTTACTCATTAATATTTAACCGTTGCCATGGTAACCGTTGCTATGATAACCATTGCCAAAGAAGGTCACCATAGTAACGAAAAGCGACAACAATGAAAACGTCACATCAACTTTTTAATAAAAGTTATGATTATTTTCATGGAAAAAATTCGCCATAGCAACCGTTACCATAGAAACGGTTACTATGGCGACGATTACCATAGCAACGGTTACTATGGCGATAGTTACCATAGCAACGATTACCATGGCAACGAAAAGCGACAACAATGAAAACGTCACATCAACTTTTTACTAAAGGATAAGTAATTAAATGCATATTGCACATGCTGTTAAAATTTGGAGACGATTTATCACTTCTAATTAAAGGTAATTGAAATTGAAAATGACATTTTTACACAGGCGGTATTGGAAAAGAGAGAGAAAACCGCGAAGTTTTGTTATTTTTGTGATAAAGAAGTTTTAAGAATTTCACGAAAAATTAATATTACTTAGATTAATACATGTATAATTACCCTAAAAAATTCTGAAATTCCCTACTACATAGTTTTTGAGAAATCATTGGTAAACTAGTAAAGTAAACAAATAAAGTCATACGTGGAAGTAAGAGAGCAATAGCCCGTAAGAGAGGTGACACTAGCGAATGAAAAAGACAGCAGTAGCATAAACTATAGGTTGTGGAAGAACTACCTTAATTTGTTTTTATATCATTTATATAAATTTTTTATATTTTTAACCTTAATTGTTTAAAAAATTGTTATAAACAAATGTGTTAATTATAAAAAAGTTAAAATTTTAACTTCCCGCTAAGAAAATTGAAAATTTTCAAAAATCGGGAAGTTAATGGTTTTACCCCGTTTTTCGAAAATCGAGTTTTCATCAGATCTCGACGTTTTGAGGTCCTAGGAAGCTTCCCTGACTATTTCCGCGAGGGTATCTGTATGTATGTATGTATGTATGTATGTATGTGTGTGTGTGTGTGTGTGTGTGTGTGTGTGTGTGTGTGTGTGTGTGTGTGTGTGTGTGTGTGTGTGTGTGTGTGTGTGTATGTGTGTGTGTGTGTGTGTGTAAGTATGTAAACCTCTTATAATTTTTGAACGGTTAAACCGATTTCATCGCGGTCTGTGCCATTCGAAAGGGCTTGGCCAAACTTAGATTTGAATACAATTTGGACTGATTCGGACCGATGGATTTCGAAAAATCTAAAAAAAACTGCAAAAATTTTTTGTTTTAAAAGTGGTTTTTGCTTTACCAGTTTTTGTTTTAAAAGTTGCGATTTGCTTTACCAACGGTTGGACTAGCTCAAGCTTTCAATCCGGGGGCAGTAGACTTACCGGAGAAACAATATAAAGATCTTAAGGTCTCTATGTTGAATTGGTCGTTTTGTAGAGGTCTGATAATAAGTCCTCCAGCCCTAGTAAACAAGCTTAAAGGCTCGTTAAGAGAAGCAGAAATGTTTATGCGCGCAATTGAGCCAGTTAAGCCTTTCTGCATTTCACGAATACAGGCCGCAGAAAGATTGAGACGACAAGTAGAAGAGTTACAGTCAGAAAATCTTCAAGGCGTATAAAGGTTAAGTGAAGATACCGGTAACCATTCGGCGGTAAAGAGATCAGAGGTAGCAGCACTACAAAACCAAATGAATCATATGTTCGAGATTGTCTTTGAGAAGATCCAGAAGATAGAGCAGAAAGGTAAAAAAAGAGGGAAGGAAGAATCAAGTGTAGAGGGGGAAGAGTTTGAGAGCAGCTCAGAGCTATCTAGTGATGACGATTCTCACTCAATTATTTCATCGGCTTGGACCCCTCCGGGAATGGAAGATCCGCCAATTAACCCGTCAGTACAGCCGATAAACAATCTCGAGACCTTGTCATTTGATCCGCAGGTCAAGGAGAAGGAATCATTGATTCCTCCACCAACACCTGAAATTAAAATTCAGGGAATTGCCTGCCAGAAGCTTGGGTCGGCAAGTTGGAATAGGATCAAGTACAAGGAAGTCCAAAAGAAACTTCATGCATCTCCAGTATTTGATTCACTGAAAATCAACACTCAGTTGGAGGGTCTTGTTTCTCAGTCCTATTATCTTACGATTTTGGAGCGTATGGACGAGCTAACAGGAACTTTGACTCATGGTTTGCTGAAACAGCGACAAAATTTGATGGAAGGGATGAAATTCCTAGCAACTAAACACCCGGAAGCTTTCAATGACTTAAAAAGAGCCTTTTTAGAAGATTCTCAGTTTAAAGAAACTTCGGACGACCTGCTTCAGTTTACGTGCGCTAGAAGAGCAGAAGTAATCGAGATGCGTTGAAAAGTTTTTAAACCCAGCGAGCAACATCACGCGGCGATGTTGGCGGAGATTCTACCATCAGAAACCCACTTATTCGACGAGGAATTGCTTTCAAAATTTTTAGACCAGCAAAGTGAATTAAACAAGGTTTTCCCTCAAAGCAGAAAGCCTCTTACAAAGAAACCTTCTTTCTATGAATCGAAGAATAAATCTTTTCGAAAATCGATTGGATCTGGGTATTCTTCCTTCAAATATCCTACATCACAGCCAGGAATCACAGCTAACGTGTCCTCTCGTAAGCAAGATGCAAAAGAGTCAAGGAGAGAGCATAAGAAACGTGACTACGGTAAGAAAGATCGTAAGTTACCCCGAGCATGATTGCAAGTTTCAAACTTGTCAATTTCAGTACTTTATCCCCCAATAGCAAAAACTAGATGCTCCGAATCATGTTATGAAGATTATTCAAAATTATACCATCACTTTTACCCAAAAGCCAATGTCAGTTCCCTTCTCAACGCAAAATATCAGGTGATTCAGCACATTCAACAGATTTTCTCTCTCAGATGTTTCTAATTCAAAAATCAAATGGCAGCTATCGTCAGATTTTCAATCTGCAAAGATTAAATTTGGACGAGATATTAAAACGGGGAAACTGGAGTGGCCCAGAAAATTTTTTTCAATTTTATTGTAAGCTTGTGAAGAAACCAGAAACTAGATTTAAAAATATATTATTTTCATCTTTTAAGCCTGAAATATATACCGTTTTCTACCCCGAAGAAAACAAAATAATTATTTCGGGTCATGCCAAAGGCTCGACCTGAGTAAGGCCTTGTCGGCTATTTCGGAGCAGTGATGAGGAGCAGATCCGTGAGCCGATCCGACCAGCCGTCACAGCCTCTAAGGGGGGTCAGAGCCCTCTTGAAGCCCCTCTTTTGGCAAAATTTAGCAAAATTTGGACCAATATACGCGAAAGGTGCGGAAGGTAATCTCCGAAAGGTTAAGTCTTTGGCATCCCGGGTTGAAAAAATTAACTTAAATGAACTTAACTACTATACTAAAACAATTGATTTAATTGTTTAAATTAAGCTCATCTAAGTTCATTTTTTCGACTCGGGATAACCCGAAATAATCCTCCCTTCGGGGTAGAAAACGGTATATAGAGTAAAACGAAAAAGTAAATAAATAATTGCTCAAAAGCTTGATGTAATGGCTTAATTTGTTCTTTCCCAGGAAAAAATGATCAGACCTGATAAGACATGAAAAATGACCATGCCTGATCAGGCATGAATTGACCTGATCAGGCCTGATCAGACAGGTCTGAAAGCCCATTGTTACTTTCAATAAATTATTTTGCTTAATTTTATGGATATAGTACTTGATAGAGTCATACGAAATTCTCTATAATGAATTAAAATAAAAAAATTAGGAAAACGGTTGACCCTGAAGGCCATCCCTGCAACTTCCCGCTAATTCCATACTTAGACGCTTAAAATTGCACCAATGACGTTTTTGAGCTCTTCGAGCTCAAAAATACAATTGATGGGTTATTTTGAGCTCTCCGAGTTTAAAGAGATTGCTTTTCTATGCTTTAAAGCACTTCGAGCTCAAAAGTCTGATAGAGATTTGATAAGACACTATTTCTTGAATTTTTAAACCGCAATAACTTTTGAATGAATAAACCGATTTTTACGCAGTTAGAAGAATTTGACGCAGTTTTTCAAGCCTCACAAGGAATCCTAAATTTTGAATTGATCGCGCTAGGAATTTTGGAGTTATTCCGAAAAAACACTTTTTTCGGTTTTCTTTCGTTCACGATATCTCTCGAACGAATCAACCGATTTTGACCGGACTGGTGGCGATCAACGTGGTTTTTTGAGTTTAAGAGCTGATTAGTTTTTGGAATTGAACCTTTAAGCCGTTTAAAAGTTATTCCAAAAAAACCACATATGAAAAATTTTTTTTTTTCAGTATTTTTAAGATTTCTCAAAATCTATTAATCTGAATCGGTCCAAATAAGTTTCATAATCTAAGTTCGGTCAAGCACTTTTGAATAGCACCAACCGCGATGAAATCGGTCAAGCCGTTCAAAAGTTATAAGCGGTTCACATACTTTCACACACACACACACACACACACACACACACACACACACACACACACACACACACACACACACACACACACACACACACACACACACACACACACACACACACACACACACACACACACACACACACACACACACACACACACACACACACACACACACACACACACACACACACACACACACACACACACACACACACACACACACACACACACACACACACATAGTAACAATCTCGCAGGGATAGTCAGGGAAGCTTCCTGTGACCTTCAAACGTCGAGATCTGATGAAAACTCGATTTTTGCAAAACGGGGTAAAACCAATAACTTCCCGATTTTTTAAAATCTTCGATTTTCTTAGCGGAAAGTTAAAAATCTGGAAAACGGTTGACCCTAAAGGCCATCCCTGCAACTTTCCGCTAATTCCATATCTAAGCACTTAAAATTGCACTTATGACGTTTTTGAGCTCTCCGAGCTCAAAAGTCTGATGGAAGTGTAATAAAACAGTATTTTTTGAATTTTCAAACCGTAATAACTTCTGAATGAATGAACCGATTTTCACATGGTTGGCAGTATTCCACGCAGTTTTTAAAATTCTATGATATACTTGTGAACAGAAACTGATTGAACCGAAAATTTTAGAAAAATTTTACAAATTCACTTTTTCCGAATTATTTCGACAACAATAACTCACGAACCAATCAACTCATTTTCACGTTCTTGGTGGCGATCGACGTCGTTTTTTGGGCTCTAATAATTATTTATTTCTTCAAAAGCGATCCAAAAAGAAATGTCGAAGTTATGTGAAAAAAACACTTTTTTCGAAATTTTTCGTTTTCGATAACTCTCGAACGAATCAACCGATTTTGACGGGACTGGTGGCAATCGACGTGGTTTTTTAAATTTAAGAGCGGATGAGTTTTTGGAATTGATCGGTCCAGCCAAGAAGTTATTCCAAAAAAACGATTTTTTGAAAATTTTATTATTGAGATTTCTCAAAATCTAGTCAACTGAATCGATTCAAATTTTCACGAAATTTAATGGCAATGATACTCTTTGAATCGCCACCTATTTCGATCCGATCAGTCGAGCCGTTCAAAAGTTATAAGAGGTTTACACACACACACACCCACCCACACACACACACACACACACACACACACACACACACACAGCCACACGAGCCACCAGAAGGAAGAGCGGCAGCTAATTCCTCCCCCCGCGAGGAAATGCCTTACGGCGGTACCATGGGGGATCAGAGGATAGAAGAGAAAGGGGTTTAGGGTTTAGTGGGTAGGGGCGTCAGCGTCGAGTTTTAGTATGACGCTGCGTCGAGTCGCCACATATCCAGGCCAAACAGCTATGCCTAGAATCCGTAAAAAGGATTCCCCCCCCCTAAGGAAAAAAAAAAAAAACACAGCCACACGGACACCATCGCGGGAATAGTTAGGGAAGCTTCCTGTGACCTTAAAACGTTGAGATCTTATGAAAACTCGATTTTCGCATAACGCAGTGAAACCAATAACTTCCCTATTTTTGAAAATTTTTAATTTTCTTAGCGGGAAGTTAAAAATCATAATAACTTATACTGAATTATTTTCACTATTTTAACATTTACATTCAATTTTTTCCATATTTAATATGTATCGCATAACACTAACAGAATTGCCCAGTTGTCAATGTTAGATAATTAGAAAAATTTAATAAAATTGTCAATTCTGCCAGAAACATTTCACGATGCCCTAAATTCATTTGTTCATTAGACAGTTTTTTCAGAACTAAAACCATGAGTATCACTAATGAAAAAAACTCAATTGAAAAAATTTGTATCTTTTTCTTAAAATTCGTAGTCATAAATGAGTGAATGCATCAAACTGAAGAAAGCTTGTTATTGGAGAGATAAAAGAAAATTTTAATCTTTTCCCTTATTGATTTACATGATTTGACAGGATTTAAAATTGTGCTCACTTACAGAATATCCATTTGGGCCGACGCATTAAAAACGCAAGAATCATTGAGAAAGGTTGGACCAGTATATCGACTGAGTGCCCTACGAGTAGCTAGCGCTTTTCGCACAATATCAGAGGAAGCAGTGTGTGTTATTTCCGGTACTCTGCCTCTCAGAGTCCTAGCTGAGGAAAGACGGAACCTATATCAACGAAAAAGGTCAACCACACTGAGCCCTGAAGAACTTAGAAGCGAAGAACGGCAACACAGCATCGCAAGATGGCAACAAGAGTGGAATGCTTCAGATAAGGGTCGGTGGACGTACCGTCTCATACCTCGGGTTGATGTGTGGTTCAACCGGAGTCACGGTGAGATCAACTATTATTTAACGCAGATGTTATCAGGACACGGATGTTACCGGAAGTATCTCCACCGCTTTAAGCACGATGATACCCCAGAGTGCCCGTCCTGTCCAGGGGTCAATGAAGATGCGGAGCATATCTTCTTTGTGTGTCCACGTTTCAACCAACAGCGCAATGAGTTAGAGAAGATTCTGAAGAAGAGAACCCAACCAGAGTCAATAGTAGAGGCAATGTTGTCGTCAGAAGCTGCCTGGAACGCCACAAGCATTTTTGCTACAAAAGTGCTTACCGAGTTGCGATCCATTGAGAGGAAAAGAGCGAAAGACCGAATCTAGAAGGAAGAAATAACATCTTAGCCACCAGAAGGAAGAGCGGCAGCTTATTCCTCCCCCCGCGAAGAAATGCCTTACGGCGGTACCATGGGGGATCAGAGGATAGAAGAGAAAGGGGTTTAGGGTTTAGTGGGTAGGGGCGTCAGCGTCGAGTTTTAGTATGACGCTGCGTCGAGTCGCCACATATCCAGGCCAACAGTTATGCCTAGAATCCGTAAAAAGGATTCCCCCCCCCCCCAAAAAAAAAACACACTTATACACAGACACACAGACACACACACACACACACACACACACACACACACACATACATACAGACACCGGGACAACCTCGCGGGGATAATTAGGGAAGCTTCCTGTGACCTTCAAACGTCGAGATCTGATGAAAACTCGATTTTTGCAAAACGGGGTGAAAACAATAACTTCCCGATTTTTGAAAATCTTCGATTTTCTTAGCGGGAAGTTAAAAATTAGGAAAACGGTTGACCCTAATGGCCATCCCTGCAATTTCCAGCTAATTCCGTTAATACCTGGCCGCTTTTTTGAGCTCTTCGAGCTCAAAAGTACAATCTGTGTGTTGTTTTAAGCTCTCCGAGCTCAAAAAGATACCTTTTCTGTGCTTTTGAGCTCTTTGAGCTTAAAAGTCTGATAGAAGTTTCATAGAACACTATTTTTTGAATGTTCATACCGCAATAACTTTTGAATGAATGAAGCGATTTTTACGCGGTTGACGGCATTCTACGTAGTTTTTTAAGCCTTATAAATAATTTCTAAGTTTTAATTGGTCAAACTAGAAATTTCGGAGTAACTGTGAAAAAACACTTTTTTCGGTTTTCTTCCGTTCACGATATCTCTCGAACACACACTTGCGTTCCATCGAAAGAAGAAGAGCAAATGACAACAACTAGAAGAAAGGTAAAATAACACCTTAGCTACCAGAAGAAAGAGCAGTAGCTAGATCCTCCCCTCACGAAGTAATGCCTAACGGCGGTTTCCACGAGGGATTAGGGGAAAGAGGAAAAGGGGTTTAGGGTTTAGTGGGTAGGGGCGCTAGCGTCGAGTTTTAGTATGACACTGCGTCGAGTCGCCACATATCCAGGCCAAACAACTATGTCTAGAATCCGTAAAAAGGATTCCCCCCCCCCTTAAAAAAAAAAAAAAAAAAAAAAAAAAAAAAACACACACACACACACACATACATACAGACATAGTGACACCCTCGCGGAATAGTCAGGAAAGCTTCCTAGGACCTCAAAACGTCGAGATCTGATGAAAACTCGATTTTCGAAAAACGGGGTAAAACCAATAACTTTCCGATTTTTGAAAAGTTTCAATTTTTTTAGCGGGAAGTTAAAAAAATGATTGCATACAATTGTACGGCTGTGACACCAGCAGTCATTCATCCAACTACTAACCACGCTCAATGCTGATTAACTTTGGTGATATCCGTGCGCCTTGAAGTTTTCGCTTGCTGTGCTGCTATCTTATGTGACAAAAATTCTATGAAGTACATAACGTATCAAATAAGTTTATCATAAATATAATATAAAAATTGATTTTGTAATAGATTTTGATAGTCCTAATTTATTTATTTAACCGAATCTCATTATAACATCACATTTATTTAAATAATAAAATAAGTAATGATTTTCATATTAGGCAGGAGCAGAGCAGACCAAAACATCCCTTACGAAATGTAACAAATTTTTTATTTCAGAATCATTTAAACGTAAAGATAAAATCAATTTTGCACATTTTGTGATTACCAAAAAAAATTTTTTTCGTCAAAGAAAAAATTTTTATCACATCTCTGACTACGCAAGTCTGATCAGGCCTGAGCGTATTTAACGCTTAAGACATGAATAGGCGTGGACAGACATGGACAAGCATGAACAGGTGTGAAAAGGTATGATCAGGCCTGAGCGTATTTAATACTTCAGACATGAACAGGGATGACCATGTCTAATTTCAGGCCTGATCATACATGAACAGGTATGATCAGGTCTAATTTTAGGCCTGATCATAAATGAGAAGGCATGGTCAGGTCTGATCATTTTTTCCCGGGAATTGTTTAGTGGCGAATAATAAAGACTCTAAGTGATGTTGTCGTATCACTAATAGTTTATAAATTATGATAATTATTATAATAAGAAACACGAAAAAACCTTACGTTTTTAAGCATAAAAAATTTTAAAATTAAGGTAAGAGTCGCAGTAGCTGCTCATGTACCAGTACATGCTCATTCCATGTATTTGTATATCTAAATTCTAAAAAAAGTGTTAGACAATTTGCTATTTAGAACGTTGGTTTATAACTTTCAGTGCAATTTGGCATATATTATAGTTAAATTTGATCATATATGCGGTCAAAGAAGAACTCGTTTCGGACCGCAGTGGTAATACTTTCTGAAGTCTATAATTCTGGTACACATATGGTGCCTACAGAAAAAAATTATAAATTAAATTGTAAAATTAAAAAAGGCCATTCGGCAGCCGAAATGGAAGTAGATTTTTCAAATAAAGAAAATTGATTTTTAACAAAATAATATAATAACACTATTAATGTATAACTTAATTTATGAATTAAAAACAAAATTCAATAATAAATTTAAAACTATTTAGAACAAATTTTGGAAAAAAAATTAACTTTTGAAGAAAAAGTTTCTGAAAGAATTGCAAAGATTATAAAATTTGAATTATAAATGACCAAATTTTAAATAACTGCTTAGGAACAACAACTTGCAAATCAATCAGATGTTTGAAACCGGATAAAATTTTAATTGAAGAAAACAATATATAGAACTAATTTGTGACATATTTATTGACGAATTACCTGAAAACATTACACGAAAGACTAATCATTATCGTAATTATTGAATTTACATCATGATTAAGCTATGATGCAGACAATAATTCTAAAATGGCTGCAACAGTAAAACTGTTTGATTAAACGAATTCTAAAATGAGTAATATTGAGGCTATTACCACTTCTGAGTAGTGGAAATTGAAGCTTATTAAAAGAGCTTTACGATGCATTTTACCGAATTTTGATATCTTGTCTCGGTCAGTAATTATATCAAGTTGAAGTAGTAAAAACATCAATTTTTACGATTTTCAAAATTTCAAAATCCTGTCATTTCCAAATTACTCGCCCGATTAAGCTCATCTTCGAACTTAACCTTGGTCTTGATCGATAGATAATGCATGTTGAGTTTGAGAAGAATCAGTTATAAATTGAAAACGCTATCGTGCTGACAAGCCGCGTTATATCGTATAAATATATATATATATATATATATATATATATATATATATATATATATATATATATATATATATATATATATATATAGAGTGTCCCAGAAGTAACGGACGCCATTGTAGCATCTGATAAAAAAAATAATTCTGAGACGAAAAGTCCTTAGCCATTTTTTAATCAGACGCATAGATAATTAATTACACCGGCACACAAAAAAAAAAAAGTTGTCTGTACTTGGGACGCGCCACATATATTCCCATGTAATTTGACCCGCTGAACCCGAATTTGAGGTCCGTTTGGCCCCTACACCCTAGGATTTTGAGAAAACTGTAAAAAACCGAAAAAAAACGGGAAAATTGGGGGTTTTGGTGATTGAAAAATTTTTTTAGATTCTAACTATGCATGATTTTCATGTATTTCGATCTGCTTTATACTTATCTGAAGTGTACTCAGACCAGCAGCCATTAAAAGTCTAAGTAAATCCCGAAAAACCCATGAAAATTGCGAAAAAAAACAAAAAATTCCCAATATTGTGATAAAAAAAAATGTATTGAGCTAAATATATGATGATTTTCATGTAGGTTTATCGACGACATATAAATCTCCAACTTTTATAACTCAGACGTCTCGAAAACATCAAACAAATGTGCAAAAAACCCCGAAAATTGGAAAAAAATCAAATGTAATATAATAAAAATCGAGTTATTATTCAAAATAAATAAAAAAAATCATATCATTCGATCTGTGGTGCATAAAAAAAAAGTATTTCGTCTTAAGACTTAAAAAAAATTAATTTTTTCGGAAAATATCATCAAAACCCTTTGGATTTGAATTTTAATTCGTTCTCCGCTTATATCTCACCCTTTTATCTTCAAACGTCCTGCATAAAGGGTTTCTCTTTCGTTTCCTCTCTTCTTCGGGTAAATCTCTCTTCAGAGTCCAACAATGATCTACCATCATATTGACATCCACTCATGTTTTGATGGAATGTTTCTTCTCTTTCTTCACTGAAATTACCAAGATTTTCAGGAAAGTGTGAAAGATGAGATTGTAAATAGTGCAATTTTGTATTCACATTCCCTAAAAATTTCGAGATACTTCCTTAAAACTTCCCCAAGCTGCTCTCTCAATCTTGTGCATCTCATACTCAAGATTAGCATCCTGGAATTGAGTCCGAATTTGGGGTACATAAAAATTCCTTCTTTCAATTTATTGTCACTTATAGCTGGAAATTTTTCGTCCAAGTACTTAACACAGTTGCCATTTTATCGAGAGCTTTGACAAAATGCTTCATAAGGTCAAGCTTGATATAAAGTGGTGGCAGCAAGTACTTGTAAGGATTAATGAGAGATTCTCGCATAACGTTGTGAGAACCATGATTCAAATTCTTTCTTGTTGGCCGTTCTTTTCTACTGTAGGGAATTTTCCGATCGTGACTATCCTACAAACATACAAGAAGGGATATATTGTGAACCAGATTGTTGGCTTAACTAGTGTAGCAATTTTCAGATCACCACAAACTTTTCAATGATTTTTGGTCAAATGAGCTACTGGAGTCGGTGCTTTGAGACTTCGCTTAGACAAAGCAATGAAAAACTTTCACTCCTCGTCCTGAAAGTGTTCGGCTTTAACTCATCAATCAAACTTCTTACATCTGAACAGTCCACTAATGAATTTTCGCCGTTTTAAAAATGTTATCAGATTTTTTTCCCTATCACGATAAAAATAAGCTGTTGTATTTTTAGTTAATAAATTTTTTTCTTTAAGCTGATGTTTCAGGGTTTTCACTTCTAGGAACTTTTGGGCTCAGAATCGATTTCTTGCTTAAATGCTTGTGCCTGTAACCAGGGCACCTCCACGTGGTGACGGCGGGCAACAGGACCGTCTGGCATAGTCCCTGGGTTAACGGCTTGAATGCCGTCATGGCAGGCACAAGTAATAAGTTTTTTACGATGCAGGGACCCGGAATCCCAGTATCGGCGTCTGGTCAGAGTGAGAAAGCAGGCTCGCAGGCGTCGTCATCAAGTGACTGCAGCTCTTCATTAGTGGGTGACTTGGCTTCTGAAGCGTTTAATATGACAAGAAGTGTCTCTCACATATGTAACAAAAACTCCAATTGCTTCTGTTACATATGTGGAGAATTTGAAGTAACGAAAAGTCGTAGATCTTTTCAAACAAATTGAAAAATGTCTACGAAACCTGCTTCGGTATCCAGATTACGAACTGGGAAGCAACTTGGGTACCACATTCACTTTGCAATCGGTGTCACACGATGCTTACTCGTTGGGAGCAGACGAAAAGTAAACAGTGCTTGAAATTTTCAAAACCTGTGATTTGGTCTGCACCAACGAGTCAAAAAACTGCTATTTTTGCACGACGGAAGTTTCAGGTTTTCTTCGACAACCAAACATAAAATTCAATATGCCAACGTAACATCAGTTGTGCCAGCAGAAAAAGTTTTGAATGTCGAAGAACCTGCAGCTCCTGAACCAGTGAATGAACATGAAGAGATGGAAGTTGAAGATAACTTTGAAGAAATCGATCCTGAACCCGAAGAGATCCATTCTGAGGATGAAGAATACATCCCGAGTGGTGTTCCTAGAAGTAAAGACCCTGAAGTCTTCGATCAACTTGAATTGAATGACCTTGTACGAGACTTAGGACTATCTAAGGTAAAAGCTGAACATTTAGCCTCAGCTTTAAGGAAAAAAAAATTTATTAGCTAAAAATACAACAGCTTATTTTTATCGTGATAGGGAAAAAGAGTTCCGGAAGTATTTTACAAAAGACAGCGAAAATTCATTTGTGTACTGTTCAGATGTAAAAGGACTGATCGATGAGTTGAAGCCAAACACTTACAAAGACGAAGAATGGAGGCTTTTTATTGACTCCTCTAGGCGAAGTCTTAAAGCTGTGCTTCTTCATAATGGAAACTTATTGGCACCGATTCCAGTAGCTCATTCGACTAAACTAAAGGAGACTTATGACAATTTACAGGTTGTATTAGATAAAATAAACTATTCAGAACATCAATGGAAGGTTTGTGGTGATCTGAAAATTGCAACAATATTGCTAGGCCAACAATCAGGGTTCACAAAGTACCCCTGCTTCTTATGTTTGTGGGATAGCCGAGACCGAAAGAATCATTACATTCAAAAGAATGGCCAACAAGAACAAATTTGAATCCTGGTTCTCACAATGTTACGCGACAATCTCTAATTGATCCTTCCAAGTACTTGCTGCCCCCACTTCATATCAAGCTTGGCCTTATGAAGCAATTTGTCAAAGCTCTGGATAAAGATGGAAACTGTTTTAAGTACTTGGGCGAAAAATTTCCAGCTATAAGTGACGCTAAATTAAAAGAAGGAATTTTTGATGGACCCCAAATTCGGACTCTATTCCAGGATGCTAATCTTGAATATGAGATGAACGAGATTGAGAGAGCAGCTTGGGGAAGTTTTAAGGAAGTATCACAGCAATTTTTAGGGAATACGAAAAGTGATAACTACGCAACTTTAGTTGACGAGTTGTTATACAACTATAATACTTTAGGTTGCTTAATGAATACAAAATTGCACTATTTACATTCTCATCTTTCACACTTTCCTGAAAATCTTGGTGATTTTAGTGAAGAGCAAGGTGAGAGATTCCATCAAGACATTAGTGTGATGGAAAAACGATATCAAGGAACGTGGGATGTAAATATGATGGCAGATCATTGTTGGACTCTGAAGAGAGATTTACCCGAAGAAGAGAGGAAACGAAAGAGAAACCCTTTATGCAGGACGTTTGAAGATAAAAGGGTGAGATATAAGCGGAGAACGAATTAAAATTCAAATCCAAAGGGTTTTGATGATATTTTCCGAAAAAATTAATTTTTTTTAAGTCTTAGGACGAAATACTTTTTTTTTATGCACCACAGATCGAATGATATGATTTTTTTTATTTATTTTGAATAATAACTCGATTTTTATTATATTACATTTGATTGTTTTTCCAATTTTCGGGGTTTTTTGCACATTTGTTTGATGTTTTCGAGACGTCTGAGTTATAAAAGTTGGAGATTTATATGTCGTCGATAAACCTACATGAAAATCATCATATATTTAGCTCAATACATTTTTTTTTATTACAATATTGGGAATTTTTTGTTTTTTTTCGCAATTTTCATGGGTTTTTCGGGATTTACTTAGACTTTTAATGGCTGCTGGTCTGAGTACACTTCAGATAAGTATAAAGCAGATCGAAATACATGAAAATCATGCATAGTTAGAATCTAAAAAAATTTTTCAATCACCAAAACCCCCAATTTTCCCGTTTTTTTTCGGTTTTTTACAGTTTTCTCAAAATCCTAGGGTGTAGGGGCCAAACGGACCTCAAATTCGGGTTCAGCGGGTCAAATTACATGGGAATATATGTGGCGCGTCCCAAGTACAGACAACTTTTTTTTTTTTGTGTGCCGGTGTTATTAATTAAAACAATGTCCTTTTATGCGTTAAAGAGAGAGCATCAGTGTCCAGTCAAGTGCATTCCAAACGAAGACGCTTGCACGTGTGAATGTGTAAGTAAATGTGTGTGACTACGTTAGCTATAGTAGCTAGTTAGTCATACAGTTAGTTGTGTCTTTGTTTGCCACATACTTTACTGGACACTGACGCTCTCTCTCTAATACATGAAGCGACGTTACTTTAATTAATAATTAATTCTCTATGCGTCTAATTAAAAAATGGCTAAGGACTTTTCGTCTCAGAATTATTTTTTTCATCAGATGCTACAATGGCGTCCGTTACTTCTGGGACACCCTGTATATATATATATATATATATATATATATATATATATATATAAATACATACATATATAAACTTTTGAACTATATACATTTTCTGACTCAGCTCGACAAACTGAGTCAGAAAACGACTAAATTTTTTCAAAGTTGCGCCATGAGGACGGCTGCAATAGTTAGATTTTTATAAAATCTACTAAAAAATGAAGGGTATAAATAAGTGAGTTAACTCAATAATTGTCTCGATAGTAAGTGATTATTTATTTTTTTGCTCATATTTGCGTGTTATTGTGACGAGGGAGGAATAAATTCACATTGTGAAATGAAATGACGATAAAAGAGGTGTGTTTGTGCAAAAAAAAGATATTGTTAGTTGTTAGTGTTATGGTGGTGGTTGTGATAATGATACGAGTATACATAAAGGGTAAGGGTGGAAATAAAGTAGAAATAAAACATAAAAAGCTAGCGAGTTACACACATAGAAAAATAAAGGAGGGTGATTATTTTGCGTGAATCTAACTCTCGTAGGAGTGGACGACAGCAATATGGTGATAAGGACATTAGAGTGAGAAATACAAAGGGAAAAAATATAAAAAATATGTATTCACGTTTAAAAAACTTAAAAAAGTATGAAAAGAGAGAGTAGAAGGTGAGTAACATCGCGTGCGACCTAATTTTTCCAGAGTTTGTCGTCGCCGACGTATTTTCGTTCCTCTACTCTCTTTGTCTAATCACGAATGAGTCTCATGACCTTTGTCTGGAGCTTTGAACATTTTTGATTCTTTTTTTTGTTGGATTTTATAAACGTAAACTCTCCAAAAATTATTTATTTCAAGTTAGTGAGAATTTTTAACTTCCCGCTAAGAAAATTGAAAATTTTCAAAAATCGGGAAGTTATTGGTTTTACCCTGTTTTTCGAAAATCGGGTTTTCATCAGATCTCGACGTTTTTAGGTCTTAGGAAGCTTCCCTGACTATTCCCGCGAGGGTGTCACTATGTCTGTGTGTGTGTGTGTTTGTGTTTTTTTTTTTTTTTTTTTAAGGGCGGGGGGAATCCTTTTTACGGATTCTAGGCATAGCTGTTTGGCCTGGATATGTGGCGACTCGACGCAGTATCATACTAAAACTCGACGCTAGCGCCCTTACCCACTAAACCCTAAACCCCTTTTCCTCTTTCCCCTAATCCCTCATGGAAACCGCCGTCAGGCATTACTTTGTGAGGGGAGGATCTAGCTACTGCTCTTTCTTCTGGTGGCTAAGGTGTTATTCTTTCCTCCTTCTAATGGGCGTCATTCGCTCTTCTTCTTTCTATGGACCGCAGGTCTGAGAGGACTCCCGTGACAAACGTGTTTGTGGCGTTCCAGACAGCCTCTGATGACAGCATTGCTTTTACTATTGTCTCTGGTTGGATTTTTCTCTTCAGAATATTCTCCAGCTCATCTCGCTGTGGATAAAAACGTGGGCACTCAAAGAAGACGTGCTCTGCATCTTCATTGACTCCTGGGCAAGACGGGCACTCTGGGGAATTATCATGCTTAAAGCGGTGGAGATACGCCCGGAAACAGCCGTGTCCTGATAACAACTACGTAAAATAATAGTTGACCTCACCGTGACTCCGGTTTAGCTAAACGTTGATCCTTGATATGAGACGATGCGTCCACCTACACTTCACTGTGGCATCCCACTGTAGTTGCCATCGACTTATGCTCTTCTGCCGTTCTTCTGTTCTAAGCTCCTCAGCGCTTAGTGTGGTTGACTTCTTTCGTTGGTAAAGGATCCGTCTTTCCTCAGCTAAGACTCTAAGAGGCAAAGTTCCGGATATGACACACACTGCTTCCATAGATATTGTGCGGAAGGCGCTTGCTACTCTTAAGGCACTCAGACGGTATACTGGTCCAGCCTTTCTCTATGATTCTTGCTTCTCTAGTGCGTCCGCCCAGATAGATATTTCGTAAGTGAGCATTGATGTGACTACAGATGATAGCAGTAGTCTTCTGCTCTGCTTTGGGCCTTCGACGTTTGGCATCAGTCGTGCTAAGCTAGCTACCACTGCTGATGCTTTTGCACTCACGTGTTCGACTTGCTGCTTAAAGTTGAGTCGGGCATCAAGCATCACTCCCAGATATCGGATATATGGTTATGTGATTTCTTGTTCTCCGACTTTCAGTTTTATGATCTCTATCACTTTTCTGCTGGTAATAAGCACGGCCTCAGTCTTCTGTTTAGCCAGTTGTAGATTCATTGAGTCCATCCACCGGTTAACTTTCTCAAAGGTGATACCGAACATGTGGTTTATCTCATCTAGGTGTTTAGCAACGATTACGACAGCTACATCATCTGCATATGCAACAAGCTTGACACTTCTTGGAAGAGTCAGTCTCAGCAGGCCATCATACATGGCATTCCACAGAAGTGGACCCAGAACGGAACCCTTGGGTACACCTCCGGTAATATCATACTCTTTTGGACCATTCTTCGTGTTGTATCTCAGGATTCTGTCCTGTGTGTGTGTGTGTGTGTGTGTGTATGTGTGTGTGTGTGTGTGTGTGTGTGTGTGTTTGTGTTT
>NC_058165.1:10171360-10231501 GCF_020080835.1 Cotesia glomerata
CTCTTTATAACTTTTGAACGGCTCGACCGATCGGATCGAAATAGGTGGCGATTCAAAGAGTATCATTGCCATTAAATTTCGTGAAAATTTGAATCGATTCAGTTGACTAGATTTTGAGAAATCTCAATAATAAAATTTTCAAAAAATCGTTTTTTTGGAATAACTTCTTGGCTGGACCGATCAATTCCAAAAACTCATCCGCTCTTAAATTTAAAAAACCACGTCGATTGCCACCAGTCCCGTCAAAATCGGTTGATTCGTTCGAGAGTTATCGAAAACGAAAAATTTCGAAAAAAGTGTTTTTTTCACATAACTTCGACATTTCTTTTTGGATCGCTTTTGGAGAAATGAAATAATTATTAGAGCCCAAAAAACCACGTCGATCGCCACCAAGAACGTGAAAATGAGTTGATTGGTTCGTGAGTTATTGTTGTCGAAAAAATTCGGAAAAAGTGAATTTGTAAAATTTTTCTAAAATTTTCGGTTCAATCAGTTTGTGTTCACAAGTATATCATAGAATTTTAAAAACTGCGTGGAATACTGCCAACCATGTGAAAATTGGTTCATTCATTCAGAATTTATTACGGTTTGAAAATTCAAAAAATAGCGTTTTATCAAACTTCTATCAGACTTTTGAGCTCGGAGAGCTCAAAAACGTTATAAGTGCACTTTTAAGTGCCTAGGTATGGAATTAGCGGGAAGTTGCAGGGATGGCCTTTAGGGTCAACCGTTTTCCAGATTTTTAACTTTCCGCTAAGAAAATCGAAGATTTTAAAAAATCGGGAAGTTATTGGTTTTACCCCGTTTTGCAAAAATCGAGTTTTCATCAGATCTCGACGTTTGAAGGTCACAGGAAGCTTCCCTGACTATCCCTGCGAGATTGTTACTGTGTGTGTGTGTGTGTGTGTATGTGTGTGTGTGTGTGTGTGTGTGTGTGTGTATGTGTGAAGGTATGTGAACCGCTTATAACTTTTGAACGGCTTGACCGATTTCATCGCGGTTGGTGCTATTCGAAAGGGCTTGACCAAACTTAAACTTTGAAAACTATTTGGACCGATTTGGACCAATAGATTTTGAGAAATCTAAAAAAAACTATAAAAAAAATTTTTTTTAAATGTGGTTTTTTTGGAATAACTTTTAAACGGCTCGATGGATCAACTCTAAAAACTAATCAGCTTTAGACCTTGGAAAACCACGTTGACCGCCGCTTATCTGGTCAAAATCGGTTGATTTGTTCGAGAGAAATCGTGAACGAAAGAAAACCGAAAAAAGTGTTTTTTCGCAATTACTCCAAATTTCCTTATTTGATCAATTTAAACTTAAAAATTTTTTATGAAGCTTAAAAGACTGCGTCGAATACCGTCAACTACGTAAAAATCGGTTCATCCATTCAAAAGTTATTGCGGTTTGAAAGTTCAAAAAATAGCGTTTTATCAAACTTCTATCAGACTTTTGAGCTCGGAGAGCTCAAAAACGTTATAAGTGCACTTTTAAGTGCCTAGGTATGGAATTAGTGGGAAGTTGCAGGGAAGGCCTTTAGGGTCAACCGTTTTCCTAATTTTTAACTTCCCGCTAAGAAAATCGAAGATTTTCAAAAATCGGGAAGTTATTGTTTTCACCCCGTTTTGCAAAAATCGAGTTTTCATCAGATCTCGACGTTTGAAGGTCACAGGAAGCTTCCCTGACTATCCCTGCGAGATTGTTACTGTGTGTGTGTGTGTGTGTGTGTGTGTGTGTGTGTGTGTGTGTGTGTGTGTTTGTGTGAAAGTATGTGAACCGTTTATAACTTTTGAACGGCTTGACCGATTTCATCGCGGTTGGTGCCATTCGAAAGGGCTTGACTAAACTTAGATTCAACAAACTATTTGGACCGATTCAGATCAATAGATTTTGAGAAATCTTAAAAAAACTGAAAAGAAATTTTTTTTTAAATGTGGTTTTTTTGGAATAACTTTTAAACGGCTTAAAGGTTCAATTCCAAAAACTAATCAGCTCTTAACCTCAAAAAACCACGTCGATCGCCACCAGTCCGGTCAAAATCGGTTGATTCGTTCGAGAGATATCGTGAACGAAAGAAAACCGAAAAAAGTGTTTTTTCGGAATAACTCCAAAATTCCTAGCGCGATCAATTCAAAATTTAGGATTCCTTGTGAGGCTTGAAAAACTGCGTCAAATGCTTCTAACCGCGTAAAAATCGGTTTATTCATTCAAAAGTTATTGCGGTTTAAAAATTCAAGAAATAGTGTCTTATCAAATCTCTATCAGACTTTTGAGCTCGAAGTGCTTTAAAGCATAGAAAAGCAATCTCTTTAAGCTCGGAGAGCTCAAAATAACCCATCAATTGTATTTTTGAGCTCGAAGAGCTCAAAAACGTCATTGGTGCAATTTTAAGCGCCTAAGTATGGAATTAGCGGGAAGTTGCAGGGATGGCCTTCAGGGTCAACCGTTTTCCTAATTTTTTTTATTGGTTCCAGAGCCATTTTTAACATTCCTTGATAGAAATTTTTAAAACTTATAATTTATACAATGCTCTTTTTGTATATACGTCTCACAAAATTATTAATACTTCTCCACATCATAACTTAAGATAAATTATTATTGCTCAATTTTATTTTAAATATTTGTTTTCAATGTAGACAATGAAACGAAATAATTTTTCTTCTAGCGTATTGTTTGTAACCTAAGATAATAAGATATTTTCGGGTTTTATGTGTCTTATCGAACAACAAGTAAAAACTTACTTTCTTTGTACAAATATTTTTTTTGGGTGATGATAAGATTATTGAAAGCAACATATGGAGATGGCTACTAATCTTATGAATAACCTATAGATAAATAGTATAAATAATAGTATGTAAACCTCAATCAATATTTAGACACAGAATCATAAAAGTTGATGATAATAATAATAGTAAAATAATTTGCAATAAGAAAAATTAATAACATATTTTTTAAACTTGAAGATGTAGCGCGGTACAAATAAAAAACTTGAACTTTTCCAATGCAGGCAAGGGATAAGGTAGAAAAAAAACTTGGAAATAAAAAGTGGAGGGCGAGTGTGTTCATCTTGTTCGTATATAGACAGTAAGTTGGCCTAACCGGTCCAGTCTGGTCAGACTTAAAACTCAGACTGAGTCAATGAACTCTAAGGAAAAACATAAAGGTATTAACATTGTGGCGACGAATAATTTCTGTAGTAAATATCAATCATCTGTTATTAACTAATAAATATTTGGAAACAAAATTAATTATTATTTTTAGCTTGAAAAAGTAAAGCTTAGGCTACCAACAACTGTACGGTCAAGAAAGATATAAAATTACTGAATCTATTTTGGTAGCTATACGCTTATATATGTCTATAACGAACGTGGTGAGCATACTTTTGCGGTTGAAGGTGACCCAAATTGAATGAAAATTTCCGTGTCGTGATTAAATCTTTGTAAATAATAAATAAACGGTGGTTATTATATGTAACTCATTTATTTTTCAGTTGATGCTTTTTTATAAAAAATTACTAATTACTGTTCAAATATTCAAATTAATTAATATGAAAAGTGTAACGTGTAACTATCATTGGAGGATTGAGTTATTATAATTTTATAATTTGAAGCAACGATCGGCTATTTTTAATGAAGAAATGATGTGAAATATACGTTTTTTCATTTTTTACAGAAATACATTTTATTGCTGAAGAATATCTCTTTTAATTTCTAAACAAAAAGTTGAATTTAGAAAATTGCATAGAATTACTTCAAATATTTTTAATTTTTATAACATTTTGGTTCTTTATGCTTTATGAATCTTATGAAATGTTACAAGACCTTAAAAATAATAATAAACTCTGTGGAATTTTATATAAAATTGACTTTGCTTTCGTGATTATTTTTTTCCTAATTCATAAAATTCGAAAAATTATCATGAAGATTTCCTAATTTAAAAAAAAATATTTACATTAATTTATTACACAGTAAAAAATTTTTCGTCATTGTGTAGAGTGTTAAAATTTGTGTGTTGAATATTACACTCTAGTGTGTAGAATTTAACATTCAAGAGTGTTAAATCATTAAATCAACACATGAGAATGTTAAATTCTACACACTAGAGTGTAATATTCAACACACAAATTTTAAAACTCTACAAAATGACGAAAAATTTTTTACTGTGTAGTTTTCCAAAAATTTTATATAAAAATTATAAAAAAATATTCTGAATATTCTCAAACTTTAATGAGTTTCGGGACATGTATGTAAGATTATATTTTTAAGGTTTAAACATTATATTTTGAGTGATATAGGGGAGGGTGGGGCAGAGCAGCCCCCTTAAGCCGGTTTTTCCTTTTTGTGGCTTCTAACCATCAATTTCCTTTATTTTCCGTCTATTTCGAATGAATCAGTCGAAATTTTTCCAAAAATCGAAAAAAAAAAATTTTTTTCCTGGAGCACAACGGCCCCCTCCCTAAAAAATCATATTAAAAAAAATTTTTTTTTTTTTACTGAAGCCATTACCACCAAATCTAGAGATCCTCCTCCTAAAAAACGTCGTCGAGGGAAAACCACGATTCTTACGAGTCTTGAGTATCGCCGAGAACTCAAAGAAAAAGAAAATCAAAATGAAGGAAAAAAAGTTCTCAGTTAAACAAAAAAAAATTAAATTAAAACTAAGAAATTTGAAAAAAAAAAAACCATTCAAAATATAAAAAAGATGATTGCCATTGTCTTTATTGCAATGGACTTCTCAGAATCCATAGAGTCATGGATTCAGTGTAAAAATTGTAATAAATGGTCTCATAATTCTTGCACAGGTATTTGCGAAGATTTCTCTGACGAACATGTCTGTGATCATTTCGAATAATCGTATATTCATTAAATTATCTCGATGTGATTTCCTAATCATCGAACATTTATGTTTCATGTTTTATTCCAAAAGTTTAATTTTTGTCAACGTTTAATAAAAAAATTATTATAAATTTTATTGTTAAGCTGTTAATTAGTTTTAAATTTTTTTTTTTTTATTTTAACCCCGCTTTTCAGACTTCTGTCTCGATGGGGGTCCGGCCGAGATCGGAAGGGGACTCCAGGCTGATCGGTACATTAAGTTTGGCAGAATAAGTTTGGCGGTATTACATACTTTTTCAGCCTGGAGAGTAATGCGGCGATGGGCCGACTTTGGGGAAACTGCACGCATTTGCCTGTGCCCCACCGGTAGCACAGGGCTTGGGGAAACCATCGAAAAACCCAAACCTGTACAGCCCGGCATGAGTTACGAGCACCGATGTTCACTGAAAATTAAATTTCAGCTCACACCGGGATTCGAACCCACGCCTCACCAGTCCCAAGCAAGCATGACAAGCATTATACCGCTTAGCCATGGGACTGGCTTTTAATTAGTTTTAAATAGATAATAATTAATAATATAATTAATTCCTTTTATTGCACTTAAAGGTTTTAAACCTTCGTACAAGAAAAAAAATACAGATGTTATTTAGCAATGAATTGGTTACATTAGTTTACATTGATTGAAATCACATGTTGAGTTTTTAGATTGAGCTTTTAAAATACGTAATATCTTGAACCAGACCTTTTTTTTTGTTTTCTATATTTTTATCAATTCAAAATTAAAAATATGAATCGCGTAGAGTAAAACGTCCTTGGAGAAAGTCCTCGACTTCGCCTCGGTTGACTATAACATGTGATCTGAGCTATTTCTTAGTTTCCCTCCTTAGGGGTGAAATCTACTATTTTCGAAAATGGAAAAAAAAAATTTTACTGAATTTATGAGAAGGGCTGTATGCCCCAGCGAGCCGTCATGTACCACTCTCCCATGTATAGTTCAATTTTTTGTTAAATTTTTCGGGCCAATTAAATTTTTTCTAATTCATTTTACCCCAAATTTATCTCAATTCGAAAAAATAAAATTTTTTTTTCGTTGCAATTCTTTTTTCAAGTGGTCCATTATGCCCCACATATCACATAATGGCCCAAAATATCATAAAAACATTATAGAGGTCATAACTTGACGGAAAGTGAAAAAAAAAATTTTACCTAATTTTTGAGGGGGGCCGTTGTGCCCCAGGTTCCCTTCAATTAGCTCCAAAATATATAAATATATCAAATTCATGATAATTTGGTTAAAAAAAAAAAAAAATATTTTTCGACCAAATTTTGAAGGGGGGCCGTTATACCCCAAGGAGCCATCTTACCCCACCCTCCCCTATCTAATTAATGTCTATTTTTAATTTTATGCCAGTGTAAATTTTCCAAGTAACTTAAATCAGTAAAAAGCGCTCTACCTTAACATTACGAAGGGCCGAGGTTCGAATCTCACAAACATTCTGGGAATTTTTTAGACATAAAAATTAAGAAATTCATTTTAAATTGTTCTAATTAGCTTTTCAAAAATGTATATTACACTCTCATTGCCTATTTTTTTTTTTTTTTTAAAGAAAAATTGAAAACTTGTCGACAAAAATTTGTCGAAGATCCAAAAAATTATTATTAATTATATTAGTACACTCAGTTAAAGATTTGCCTTTGAAAATTTGATAAAATTTGACTTATTAGTAAATTATTATAGTAAGATAACAAGCCCACTAAATTTTTTAAAAGCTCAAGAGAACCAGTAAAAAAAAATTGAGCTTTTAAAGTTTTAGGATTAAGCATTAACTCTTATAAGAAATTACAATTTTTATTTTATTTTACAAAAAGTGACGTTCATATTTCAATAAAAATTTAGGCGATGAAAAAAAATAACACAATGAATATTTTATTGCATAATTAAAAGTATCGATTCAGAACATGTGATAGCAATAATTAATAAAAAAATGTTAAAAATTATCTCTGTCTCTTTTTTTTTAATGCGCTTTGCATTAGGAAAATTAACTAAGTAAGTAAATCAAATAAGGCTTTGTATGGAACATTTGATACTTGTGGTATCTGTGATACTACCTCAACATAAAAAATATTATTGCAAAAGTAAGTTTTCCGAATTTTATTAAGAACATACTATTGTAAAAACATATTCACATATTCTTATACACAGTATAATAGTCATGCAATAAAAAAAAACAAGTGCGAAGACTATTGCAGTGCATATAAATCTGGCACGTTTCAAATTAGCTGACCTTATCCCTGCGGTTAACGAACTTGGCCGGATCGTCGCCGCCGTCACGTGTAAAACTAACTTTTTATAAATACTTACCCTTCTGAGATTTTATTCCTGATTATTTATTCTCGCTTATGCTATTATGCAATTTATCACTATTTTCTGTGTTATTAAATATAAAAGAAGAAAAATAAATGATTAAATGTATGCAAGAGATAAACACATAGCTTTTATTGAATCATTAAATTGCATATTACAACGCAAATGTAATTGAATAAAATTAGATAGTTTATGTAAAATGCATATTGTAGAATGCTGAAGTTGATAAGGTATACAAGAAAATTCTTATTCGATCCGAGTTTCGAGGCCACATCAACGTCAAGTTCTTCAGGGCAAGGTTGACTTGTAAATTAAAAGTAGTTGGTTTGTTGAAAATAGCAACGATACTGTAGATGCAGTGATGTCAGGACATATTATATTTTGGATGCAAGGAAGGGTCAATTTTATGACCTGAGGTACTGTCGGTACTTTTGGGTTGCCAGCGGTCATAGTTAGTGTCAACTGAACTCCCGTGACGAACGGTCCACCTTTGTGTTATAATATTATCGAGTACCTACACTGTATAATTCTTTAATGTATTCGTTTGTGTATTCTAGAGTAGTTTATTATTAATAAAGACAATAAATTGCAATAATATTTTTCCTTCATAAATCCTATATATTATATTATCTCAATCTTCCAGCCTCAACTTCCAATATGGTTACACATTTTTTATTCTATCTTAATGCTAATAGATTATCGATAAAATAGACTCGAGTAATATTTAATCACTATAAATATTAAGACCTTTCTTCAATCTTGTTATCAATATTGATCGCTTTTGAATATTTATTGTTTATTAAAGGAACTATAAATTTTTTTTTATTTTATGTAAATTCAAAACATTCCAGCATAATTTACAATAAACTTATTTTAAAGAAAAAAAAATACTTTAATTTAAATAGTTTTTAGAAATTTAATTACTGAAATAAATTAATTAATTCAAAAATAATATTATCATTCGCGATGTTCATTCGTGAATCAAGAAAATACAATTCGACGACAAAAGAAAGTTCGCCATTTAGGAATTTTATCAATTCATTGAAGCACTTTACAATTATCAAACAAGATATTATATTTTTTACCTGAAAATATAGAGAAAAAAATTAGGAAAACGGTTGACCCTGAAGGCCATCCCTACAACTTCCCGCTAATTCCACACCTACACGGAAAAAAAAATTTCGTTCTGGTAACGTAACTGTAGAGTTACCACACCTATACACAGTTTACTGTTCGTTGTAGAGTTACAGTAACAAAATGTTATTTAGTTTTGATAACTCAATGTTGTTGAGCTCTCAGAGCTCTACGGGATTGTTCTCAGAGCCAAACGGTATAGTTGGGAGCGCTCTACGTTGCGCAGCAGTGGAGTGCGCTGATATATTTCATAACCTTCTAAAATGCCAAACATAATTATTTTGTTACTAATCTATATTATTAAAAATATGTGAGGACAATTAAGTTCTCAATTTATTTATTTAAGGAAATAGGTTTTTCTTTTTTGTCAAATTGAATTTCGTTAGAACAGTTTTGTATTTATGGTTTTTCAAGGTTCATTTGCAGTGACTGTTAATTTAATTTATTAGTTGAATATATTGTGATAAGTGATAAGTTATCGGAATACATTAAAAAGACCCCATTTAACACAAAATAAAATTTGTTTTCGTTTATTTATCTTTTCTCGTGCATATACGGTAGTGATTTTATGTCCAATATTTATTGATATAATTAAGAAAATAAGATAATTTTGTGACGACCATATTTTTATTTTACAAATAATTTTTATTTGTAATATAAGTTCTATTATTATTTTATTTCTATTATAATACTATTTTTATTTGCCATATACAATAATTGTTGGCAATATAAATTCATTCTGCCGCATGTATTTATTAAATTATCAATGCTAAATCGTAAAAAAAAAATTATTATTAAGCAGACTTCCAAAAATTTGTTATAGTCTCAGAACGATCCTGTAGAGCTGTGAGAGGTAAATAACGTTTAGCTCTCAGAGCTCAACGATGTAGAGTTGTAGGAGCTAAACGGTATTGTTACTATAAGAATACGTTAACCTACTGAAACTTTTTACAACTAACTAACTACTATAGAGTTCCTATAGCAAAATTTTTTTCTCCGTGTAGGCGCTTACAATAGTACTTATGACGTTTTTGAGCTCGAAGAGCTCAAAAATACAATTTATGTGTTATTTTGAGCTCTCCAAGCTCAAAGAGATAGCTTTCCTATGCTCTTGAGCTCTTCGAGCTCAGAAATCTTGTCACAGTTCGATGAAACACGATTTTTTTAATTTTCAAACTGCTATAACTTTTGAATGAATAAACAGATTTGCATGCAGTAGGCGGAGATCGATGTAGTTTTTTAAGCTCTATAAATAACGTCAAACAAAAAAATTGATCTGATGAAAAATTTTGGAGTTATTACAAAAAAACACTTTTTTCGATTTTTTTCGACAACGATATCTCGGGACGCATCAACCGATTCTGACGCTTTTGGTGGTGATCGATGTGGGTTTTCACGGTTAAGAGCTGATTAGCTTTTGAGATCGATCGGTTCAACCAATTCGGAGATATTTAAAAAAAAAAGAAAAAAAAAACTTCAAGGAACCTTTTCTGGAAGGTTCCAACTTCCAGGAAATCTAAGTTTGGCGAAGACCTTTCGAATGACACCAACTGCGATCAAATCGGTCCAGCCGTTCAGAAGTTATAAGACGTTTACACACACACACACACACACACACACACACACACACACACACACACACACACACACACCCCACGAAGTAATGCCTAACGGCGGTTTCCATGAGGGATTAGAGGAAAGAGGAAAGGGGTTTAGGGTTTAGTGGGTAGGGGCGTTAGCGTCGAATTTTAGTATGACGCTGCGTCGAGTCGCCACATATCCAGGCCAAACAGCTACGCCTAGAATCCGTAAAAAGGATTCCCCTAAGGAAAAAAAACACACACACACACACACACACACACACACGTACAGACGTACGGACATCATCGTAACAATAGTTATAAAAGCTTCTTAGGGCTTCAAAACGTCGAGATCTGTTGAAACCTCGATTTTTGCAAAACGGGGTAAAACCAATAACTTCCCGATTTTTCGAAAATCTTCGATTTTCTTAGCGGGAAGTTAAAAATTAACAAAAATATACAATTTAAATGACGATTAGATTATAGGATATAGTACGGAGAATCTATAAGATATCTCCCGTGTAAAAAAAAACTTGTCATAAAGTTATCATAAAAGAGTCATAAGCTTATGATCCTAAACGTGACACAATTTAGCACACTTTTATGACAACTTTATGACACTATACCGAAATAAAATTTAGATTTTAGAAAAATATTGTCGCACTCACTCAAAAAAAAAATGTTGTAAAGAGTACGTTTATGACATTTTTAGGATACTTTAATGACAATTTTAGGACGCCTTTATGAATTTTATGACCATTTTAGGACATTTTTATGAATTTTAGTATACTTTTATGACGACTTTAGGACAGTTCTATGACAATTTTAGGACACTATTATGAATTTTAGGATACTTTAATGATAATTTTTTGACAATTTTATGACAACTTGATACAATTTTATGACAACTTTAAGAAAATTTGATGACAATCTTAGGACACTTTTATGATAACTTTATGACAACTTGAGGACAATTTTAGGATACTTTTATGACAAATTTAAGACAATTTTTGGATACATTTATAACAATTTGATGAAATTCTTAGGACAATTTCATGACACTTTTATGATAATTTTGTGACAACTTGAGGACGCTTCTATGAAAATTTAAGGACACTTTTATGACAATTTTAGAATACTTTTATAACAATATTAGGACAATTCTATGACTATTTTGGGGTACTTTTATGACAACTTTAGGACAATTTAAGGACACTTTTATGAATTTTATGATACTTTTATGACAACTGCAGGATACTTTTATGACACTTTCAGACAATTTCGGGATACTTTTATGACAATTTTATGACAACTTTAGGACAATTTTATGACACTTTTATGATAACTTTATAAAAATTTTAGGATACTTTTATGACAATTTATGGACAATTCTATGACTATTTTAGGACACATTTATGACAACTTTAGGACAATTCTATGATAATTTTAGGACACTTATGAATTTTATGATATTTTTATGAAATTTTTATGACGATTTTGGGATACTTTTATGACAATTTTATGACAACTTTAGGACAATTTTATGACTACTTTATGACAATTTTATGACTACTTTATGACAATTTTATGACAACTTCAGGACACTTTTATGAATTTTAGGATACTTTTATGACAATTTTATGTCCTAAAGTTGTTATAAAATTGTTCTAAAGTTGTTATAAAATTGTTCTAAAGTTGTTCTAAAGTTGTCATAAAAGTGTCATAAAAGTATCATAAAATTCATGTGTCCCAAAGTTTTCATAGAATTGTCCTCATGTTGTCATAAAAGTATCCTAAAATAGTCATAGAATTGTCCTTAAATTGTCATAAAAGTATCCTAAAATTGTCATAAAAGTGTCATAAAATTGTCATAAAGTAGTCATAAAATTGTCCTAAAGTTGTCATAAAAGTGTCATGAAATTGTCCTAAGAATTTCATCAAATTGTTATAAATGTATCCAAAAATTGTCTTAAATTTGTCATAAAAGTATCCTAAAATTGTCCTCAAGTTGTCATAAAATTGTCCTAAGATTGTCATCAAATTTTCTTAAAGTTGTCATAAAATTGTCCTAAAGTTATCATAAAATTATCATGAAAGTATCCTAAAATCGTGTCAAGTCATAAAATTGTCATAAAATTATCATCAAAGTATCCTAAAATTCATAATAATGTCTGAAAATTGTCATAGAATTGTCCTAAAGTCGTCATAAAAGTATTCTAAAATTCATATAAATGTCCTAAAATTATCATAAAATTGTCATAAACGTACTCTTTACAACATTTTTTTTTTGAGTGAGTGCGACAATATTTTTCTAAAATCTAAATTTTATTTCGGTATAGTGTCATTAAGTTGTCATAAAAGTGTGCTAAATTGTCTCACGTTTAGGATCATAAGCTTATGACTCTTTTATGACAACTTTATGACAAGTTTTTTTTACACGGGCTTATTTGTAAGAAATTGCATTTTTTACAAAGAAGGTCCTTATTAATCTTCTCGTATCTCTAATAGTTTAATCACAATTTCTATTTTAATTTTTCACAAATAAGTCTTCCGTAAGTTATTCCATGAAGATCATTAAAACCAAGATAAATCAATTTAAATCATTAAACCATTTTTCAGAAAATTCAATTTTCTATAAATGAGTTCGCATCAATTTTCTTGTATCTTTAATAGTTTACTTACAATCTTAATTTTGATTTTTCATTAGTAATTTATCGAGGGTTAAGAATATTTTTCTTAAGTCAATTATCTATTTTTCAGTGATTGGTTGTAAAAGTTCCTTTTACTAAATTAAGGAAAAATATATAATATAATAATACTAGCTGATACCCACCCGCTTCGCTGGGCATACAATAAAATTTTATGTTGTAACCTAGATGAAAAATATAAACAAAATGATTAATTTCAAAAAGATAATTAATATAAATTTTGAATTAGAGAAAAGTGATTGTTTATGATAACCGGTGTTAGCGAGTATTAAATATATGAGAAAAGTATTTTATTATTAATAATCAATCAATCAATGGGTCAGTTAGTCAGTAAATCTGTCATTAGACAGATTTCCGCATCACCCATGACGTACTGTGTAGTGAGATGCGTTCCCATTATAATAATGTTATCCTAAACATTTAGTCTAGACCGGATAGGTCAAATGGTAGAGTAGCCGACATGTCACCGGAAGGTTCTGGGTTCGAATCCCTGTCCGAGCTATCTGAATTTTTTCTCGCATATTCTGTAAACTCTTATTAAGAAGGTCCTTCCTATTTCTTTCTCAATCTCTTCCTCCTCCAATTATTCTGTTACGTGAATGTTGGAACGATTCACGTAATAATTATCCGTAACTCCTATTCTTTTCCGCTTCATAGTATTATTTAATTTTAAAAATTGTCAATAATTTTTTTAATTTTAAAAAAATGTTAATAATAAAATACTTTTCTCATATATTTAATACTCGCTAACACCGGTCATCACAAACAATCACTTTTCTCTAATTCAAAATTTATATTCATTATCTTTTTGAAATTAACCATTTTGTTTATATTTTTCATCTAGGTTACACCATAAAATTTATTGTATTCCTATCGAAGCGGGCGGGTATCAGCTAGTTATTAATAAATTCATAACAAATTAAGTGGTATTAAAAAATATATTTATTATTACTCATTTTATTAGAAATTATCTTAAATCGACCGTTTTTATAATAATTTAACGATATCGTTGTAAAATTTTAGAGAAGACGCATCAGACACAATTTACCATTTTAATTTTAATCATTAAAATCAGTATAATCATTTAACAATATCAACTTGATAATATTTATGTTTAATTTATCTGTGTTATGATATAATCGAGTTCATCCTTCATGATTATTCCAATACATATAAGTTATTTCAGTTATTAATGATTTAGCTATTCTTTCTTAACAAACGTATGATTATGAATTCCTACTGTCCCAACAGTCAATCGATAAAATTTAAAATCAATCATTTTGACAGTTATTATAGCAACGGTAACCATGATAACGGTAACCATGGTAACGGCAACCATGGTAACGGTAACCATGGCAACGGTAACCACGGCAACGGTAACCATAGCAACGGTAACCATGGCAACGATAACCATGACAATGGTAACCATGGCAAAGGTTGATTAGCGTGGGTGGTTGTAGGGGGTTGAGTTCGATAATTTACGGGTGCCACTGATGGTTTCTTAGATTAGAGGGTCAAAATGATATTTCGCTCCCAAAAAGAGAGATATAGGGAAGGGGAAAGATTATAGGGCACGGGAGGGAGGAGAAAGAATGAGAGGGAGGGAGGGAGGGCATATGTGATGGTAGACGAAAAATTCATTTTGGCTAGGAATTGCGTAAAATCCGTTCTTAGTGAGCGTCTACATCACGAATGGAGTAACTATGCTAAATTTCAAGTCAATCGGGCGAATAGTTTCGGAGATCTCGTGATGAGTGAGTGGTATTTCGCTTATATATATATAGATTATCTTAAATCGACCGTTTTTATAATACTTTAACGATATCGTTGTAAAATTTTAGAGAAGACGCATCAGACACAATTTACCATTTTAATTTTAATCATTAAAATCAGTATAATCATTTAACAATATCAACTTGATAATATTTATGTTTAATTTATCTGTGTTATGATATAATCGAGTTCATCCTTCATGATTATTCCAATACATATAAGTTATTTCAGTTATTAATGATTTAGCTATTCTTTCTTGAAAAACGTATGATTATGAATTCCTACTGTCCCAACAGTCAATCGATAAAATTTAAAATCAATCATTTTGACAGTTATTATAGCAACGGTAACCATGATAACGGTAACCATGGTAACGGCAACCATGGTAACGGTAACCATGGCAACGGTAACCACGGCAACGGTAACCATAGCAACGGTAACCATGGCAACGATAACCATGACAATGGTAACCATGGCAACGGTTGATTAGCGTGGGTGGTTGTAGGGGGGTTGAGTTCGATAATTTACGGGTGCCACTGATGGTTTCTTAGATTAGAGGGTCAAAATGATATTTCGCTCCCAAAAAAGAGAGATATAGGGAAGGGAAAGATTATAGGGCACGGGAGGGAGGAGAAGAATGAGAGGGAGGGAGGGGAGGGCATATGTGATGGTAGACGAAAAATTCATTTTGGCTAGGAATTGCGTAAAATCCGTTCTTAGTGAGCGTCTACATCACGAATGGAGTAACTATGCTAAATTTCAAGTCAATCGGGCGAATAGTTTCAGAGATCTCGTGATGAGTGAGTGGTATTTCGCTTATATATATATAGATTATCTTAAATCGACCGTTTTTTATAATAATTTAACGATATCGTTGTAAAATTTTAGAGAAGACGCATCAGACACAATTTACCATTTTAATTTTAATCATTAAAATCAGTATAATCATTTAACAATATCAACTTGATAATATTTATGTTTAATTTATCTGTGTTATGATATAATCGAGTTCATCCTTCATGATTATTCCAATACATATAAGTTATTTCAGTTATTAATGATTTAGCTATTCTTTCTTAAAAAACGTATGATTATGAATTCCTACTGTCCCAACAGTCAATCGATAAAATTTAAAATCAATCATTTTGACAGTTATTATAGCAACGGTAACCATGATAACGGTAACCATGGTAACGGCAACCATGGTAACGGTAACCATGGCAACGGTAACCACGGCAACGGTAACCATAGCAACGGTAACCATGGCAACGATAACCATGACAATGGTAACCATGGCAACGGTTGATTAGCGTGGGTGGTTGTAGGGGGGTTGAGTTCGATAATTTACGGGTGCCACTGATGGTTTCTTAGATTAGAGGGTCAAAATGATATTTCGCTCCCAAAAAAAGAGAGAGATATAGGGAAGGGGAAAGATTATAGGGCACGGGAGGGGAGGAGAAGAATGAGAGGGAGGGGAGGGGAGGGCATATGTGATGGTAGACGAAAAATTCATTTTGGCTAGGAATTGCGTAAAATCCGTTCTTAGTGAGCGTCTACATCACGAATGGAGTAACTATGCTAAATTTCAAGTCAATCGGGCGAATAGTTTCAGAGATCTCGTGATGAGTGAGTGGTATTTCGCTTATATATATATAGATACAGGGTGTCCCAGAAGCTGCACAGGCTGTATATAATATAGCCTTTATTCGGACATGACAGTATTTCTTTAATTATTCGTAAATTGTTCTTTTGTTCCATTTTTGCGTGTCCGTTTGCCAGGTGGCAAAGGCCTTCTCCAATCTTCTCCATTGTGATCTTCCATGGCCACTCTACCCCATGATTTTCCCGCTACTTGTCCAATGTCATCGTCCCATCTCCGTTGTGGTCTACCTCTCTTTCTCTTTCCATCTCTTGGGTACCATTGAGTGATTATTTTACTCGATTTATCTTTTCCTCTGATCAAGTGAGCGGCCCATTTCTACTCTTGTCTTGTTGTTTTCAGAGTTATGTCCTGGACCTTATGTCTTGCTTTTGATGTTGCTGCTTTTAATTTTGTCTTTTCTTCTGATCCAAGGAAAAATTGATTGCTGTTCATTCCAATGTATAACAAGATGCATGTTGAGAATGTTTGTCGGAATAGAATATTATAAAATGTAAACTCGGAAAAAAAAGAAGAAAAATTAAATTTATAACCAAGATTTATTAAAAACGCTTCACTTATGAGGCGTGCAAAACTAGATTATTTCTGAGACATACAGCAACTATTAAAAATTTTTTAGTTTAAGAATTTTTCAACTCAAAACCAAGAAGATGAAATTCTTCAAAATTATTTACTTAATTCTGATAGTAAATTTTTAACTTCTCACTAATAAAATCGGGAAGTTATTGGTTTTACCTCGTTTTGCAAAAATCGAGTTTTAATCAGATCTCGACGTTTTAAGCTCAAAAAAAGCTTCCCTGACTATCCCAGCTAAATGCGGAAACTTCAGCTGAAATGCCCAAACAAAGCTCCTGTTAAAAATTCTATGAAAATCGAATAAATCGTCTCAACCGAAAATATCTCAGGAAATGCCCAAACACAGCTCCTGTTAAAAGCGGAACTGAAAATTTCAATGTTAAAAGGTTCTTTACGGAAATTGAATTTTGGCACAACCTGATATATATAAGGTAAAAGCCCCAATAGATGATCATGTACCAGTATATGATCATCTATTGGGGCTTTTACCTTACATTAGACTGTCTCAGAAAAAAAAAAATTTTTTTTTTTTTTGAGTAAATGCATCTAAATAGTTTCTTTGATAGACAAAAAAAAAAATCTAAAATTTGAAAAATTTCTAAATGATCGTTGTTTTTTGTATAACTTCTGGATTTTAGCTCGAAAAGCTCAAAAATCAATTAACTGGAAATTTGTCATTAGCAACAATTCGATACAAAGTTACACATTTTGCGAAGCGTTCAGTCGACAACTTTACTTTAAACTGCTCAGTTGCTAGCTCATTAGACGATTCGTTGTCGCTTTTTTAAATACGTCAAAGACTTTTAAAGTTGTAAAACATTTCTGATATTTAATTCTGAAGGATTCATTTTCAAAATTAATCATCAACAGATAAATAATGCGGCTGATTAGGATTATTTTATGCTGCTGTTGCGTATTTACTGGTCACTTTTCAAATGGAAGCAGAATTCACAGTTCAGAAATCAAATCACACCTTATCAATCATACGGTAAGTTGATTATTTTGCCCGCCTCGAGCTCAAGCATGACCAAATTTTTTTTTTAAATTTAAATAATTGTTAATTGTTTTTAAAATCACTCTTTTCTCTTGCAGATGGAATTGATTGATAGAGGTTTTGCAAATAATTCTAACCCACTGATAATATCTTCTGACTTAGTTGATGACCAAGTGGCAAGCGGGAGTATTGATAATGGAAGTCCACTGATTGTCATAAACAGTGATCAGAGACGGAAGCAAATCAGAGTATATCTTCCCAGCTATCCTACGTACACGCATAAAAATAATTTGTTATGATAACAAAAGACAGGATAACTAAAATATATGTTGAAATAACAAATGATCATACTTATAACAACAAATCTATGAGTTACATTAACAAAGTTAGTTATGTTGTAATAACAAATCAGTTTGTTAGTTTACAAAATCAATCTGCTGTCCCAACAAAATAATTTTGTTCGGATAACAGAATAATTTTGTTACTTTAACATAGCTGATTTTGTTGCCGTAACGAAATGATTTTGCTGCTGTAACAAAATGATTTTGTTACGTAACTATTACAACCGTTAATATCTCATGAATGATTTGACCGATTTAAAAGAGATTTTTAAGCACTTATAATTAGTCTGTTAGATGTAAGACGATCTAAAGGGAAGTTTCGAAGTTATAAAAACTTTTTAATTTTTAAAAATTAAATATTTTTTTTTTATTCAATTATTATTTATCAAATCAAAAATAATTCAAGGAAAAATTTCAAAGTTATTAAAAAAAAAACCCTTTTTTCGGAATTTTTCGATCATGGTTTTTCTTCAACGCATGGATCGATTTTAGTGCGGCTTACAACAATCAACGTCATTTTTTAGGCTTAAGAGCTGATTAGCTTTTGCAAGTGATATATTAGTTAGAGATAAAATTCTAAATAACACTTTCTTTTAAATTTTTCAAAATCTATTGGACCACATCAGTTCGGATGGTACAAAAAATCAAAGTTTAGTGAAGCCCTTTCAAACACCACCAAGTTCGTTCAAACTGGTCTAACCATTAAAAACATATGGGAAGATTATTAAACACATACACACACACACACACACACTGCCTTAATGGACAGCATTGTAGCGGAGCTGTTTACTAAACACCCGCCGCGGGAGAAAAGACATTACGGAAAAGATTGCAAATCAACACTTTTTAGAACTAAAGAGCTGCAAAACGCGGCAAAGTCTCTTAAGACGGAAAGGGCACCTGGAGGGCTATCAGAGGATGGCATCCCGATGTCGGTGATCAGACCTGTAGCCCTGGAATACCCAGACATATTCCTGAACACTTACAATGCATGCTTGGCAACTGGCACGTTTCCCGCGGTCTGGAAGCGGCAAAGATTGGTTCTCTTAGACAAAGGTAAAGGAACCCCCGTAACACCTTCGTCGTTTAGACCACTCTGCATGCTGGACATTGCTGGCAAACTGCTCGAGAAGCTCATACAAAAAAAACTTCGTAACGACATCGACCGTACCGCAGGCTTTGCCACCAACCAACAAAGCCTCCGGAAAGGTCGTTCGACAGTTGGAGCGATCGAGAAATTCATAGACAGCAATACAAGCATGGTCTGGCAGCCTCAAAGCTCATAAAGTATGTCTTCTCCTTACGCTAGACGTCAAAAACGCCTTTAACAGCGCAAATTGGGGAGACATTTTAGACGCTCTGGAGCACAAGTTTGACGTGGAACCAGAGAATCTAGCACTAGTCGACAACTACCTTGACGATAGAAAGCTAATAGTGGAAACTACTGAAGGCCCACAAGAATACGCTATAACGGCTGGCGTGCCGCAAGGCTCAATAATGGGGCCCGATCTATGGAACGCAGTCTACGACGAGCTGCTTGAAATTCCGTTGCCAGAGCAAGTAGAGCTAACCGGCTTTGCAGACGACGTTGCGGCCACGATAGTAGTAGACAGCGTAGAAGAGGCCGAACTACTGGTCCGGGAGACCATTGACGCCGTCGAGACCTGGCTTGATAAACACCACCTGAAACTCGCCAAGCATAAAACCGAGATGGTTGTTCTGACACGTCAAAAATGGTTCCCAAAACCATTCACTGTGGACATGGGAGGAACAACACTGACGTCAACAAGGGTCCTGCGCTATCTAGGGGTAATGATAGACGAGAAGCTATCTTTCCGCGAACAACTTGACAGTGCATGCAGGAAAGCTAGCAAGACGGTGTCTAGTCTAACAAGAATCATGACCAACACCATGGGATCAAGAACAAAAAAGAGAAGAGTTCTTCTAGAAGCAGTCCATTCAGTACTGCTTTATGAAACGGAGATATGGGCAAACATATTAAAGCAGAAGACCTACCGGCGAAAGATGGCGGCAATACAGCGGCGAGGTGCTCTCAGGGTTGCATGTGCCTACCGCACGGTTTCCGAAGCGGCTGTATTGGTCATTGCGAAAGCCGCGCATATCGACCTATTAGCGTTCGAAAGAGCAAAACTCTATGACACTAAAGATAGTGACGAAAACATGAAGGACGCAAGAACGATGATAAAGGTGGAAACGCAGCAAGAGTGGCAGGACCGATGGACATCGGGAGAGACGGGTAGATGGATGGCGTGCCTGATCCCAAACATAAACGTCTGGATTTCTCGGAAGCACGGGGACATGGACTTCTTCCTCACCCAGCTATTGACAGGTCCCGGACAAATCAACGCCTATCTCTTAAAGATGGGGCTACACTGCACGCCAACGTGCAAATATTGCCTAGACAAAATTGACAACGCCGAACACACGTTTTTCGAGTGTGATCGGTGGAAGGACTGCAAAAACAGCACCGAAGAAACTATTGGCACCACGCTCTCCTCCGAGAGCTTGATAGCCTGCATGCTCAGAAAAGAAGATAATTGGTTAACTGTTGCATCCTACGCGCAGCGCCTTCTAAAAGCAAAACCGCAGAAAGGGACCAATAACCAGGAGTAGGCGTCGTGAGACGCAACATGGACTGGATTGAAGTAATGCAACAAATGCATAACAAATTCAACTTTGAACAGTTTCCAGATTTTTGAAGTGCCTCAAAACGTGAAAATTTGACAGAAGTTGATTGCTTAACCTATAAATTCAAAAATAAAAACAATACATTTTGTTTATAAAATTATTTTATTATTTCAACAATTTTTAAAATTTAAAATAACATAAAGTTTGCCATCCAAAGATGTATGTACATATAGAGGAAAAACATCATATAAATTTTCGATATGAACCCAAATAATAGAATTTGAACGGTTTACTTCATATCCTACAACATGTTCATAATATCCTAGGACTAACAACTGATTACAAATAAAGTATACACTATTTACAATATCATTCACGGTTACAATTGCCTTGATTTCCGCAAAAACAGGCATCAAATTTTCATATCCTATTAATACCACCATTTTTCTAGTATATTTTATATTTTTAATTTCAATCCACTTAAATGCTCGGAAGCTTTTATCTTCTACATCATTTGGTACATTGCAGTATAGAAAATCATTCGACTGAACGGTATCCATAGGATCAAAAGTAATACTTGGAAGTAAAGACTTATTAGATATTATCAAGAAGTTCATTGTTAATTGATGCTTTTTTGCTAGCGAAAGAGGAATATTTACTCTACATCTATTAGCTGAAGCAGAAGCCGTTAAATGAGTATGCTTAGATTCAGAACGAATAGAAGACAAATGGCGGTGTGGCTTAAGGGGTCTACCCTCTTTAGACGGGCAAAGATAAGACTATTTTCACGAATTTTTTTGACCGGTATACGTCATAAATATGGACATAAAAAGTGTTAGGCCTAAAAAATACACTATTTGATTACAAAAGAGAATTTTTTTTATATTTATTTTAATCAGTTTTTATACATAAAAATGAGGGAGAAGACTGGTCCAAAAAAAAAGATGAGTGTGCGCTGTTGATGAAATATCTGGAATGGATGATCTGAAAAAAAAAAAAATAGTTTTAGATTCAGTAAGTAAATGGCTATAGCGCATATCATACGATTTTTTTTTTTCAAAAATGACAAAATGGCAGCCATTTTTCGAAAAAGTACGAAAAATCACGTTTTTTCCGTCGTTCTTTGCCAAAAATAAATAGTTAAACTCAAAATTTCAAAAATCGTATGATAAGCGCGATAGCTATAGTCATCAAGAACATGTGGTTAAATTTTGGTAAGGTTCGGTTGAATAGTTTCGGAGATTTTATCAACAAGCCGTCCAAAAACGTCATTCCGAGAAAAACGCGTTTAAAGTTTTCTGTAACGAAAAATCGTGAAAAAATCTTACTTACGTCTAATCAGCGATGCCTGCACCATACATTATGCCTTCATCTTCTTCATAGTGCTCATTTTCATCCAAAATAGCCTGCCTTCGTTTCGTTCTGGCTTCCTTAGAGGCATCGGTGCTGCGGCGGTTTGCAACTCGTATGCGCGTTCTGTCACAGTCAGCAGCAAACTGTGCGGCGATCGGGCCGATTTTGACGCCCATTACTTCCAAGATTTTTAATACTGGATGAAATCCCTCGTTAAAAATACAAGCAGCTGTTTGACAAGCTATTTCAACAATTTTTTTTCCGCAAAAGATGTGTTTGGGAGCCATTGACCAGACACAGTTGTTGAAAGATTCGTTATTATTCTGCGTGTTGCCACCGAGGCATCTTTCAAGCAGTTCTTGTTTTGTCAAATCGTCGTAGATCGGTTTTAAAACTTCTTGAACATCTTGAGCAAGGGCAGGAGGATGTTTGAATTTATGAACGGAGTTATCTTTTACAGCTATCTTGTATTTACACCAGGATTCAGAACGGTATGAATGCTGTGGATTGCTGTCAGTTGAAATCTTATGAAAAAATCCTGCCCAGATCTCTTTGCGCATTTCTTCCACGGAATCGGGATGTCTTCGAATCACTAAACCATAGTTTCTTGATAGTTCTTTCATCAGCACTACAGTCTCTTTTGTGCGTTTCGTACCACGCTGCATATTCAATCGTTTTCTCAGTTCCTTTCTTTTTCTCGCATGCTTTGCAGTAACTTGATCTGATAGCGACGTTCGCGATTTTTTTACTGCGTTTATATATCAAAGAAATTATGCCAATAAGAGAAGAAAATCCTCTTTTTTGCCAGGAACCGTCTCCCGAAACGGTTAAAATATCTTCTGGTTCTCCGTGCTGAGCATTCAAGAGTTTCTCTTCTCTAACAGCCTTCAGCATCACTACATCATACACACTTTTCACGGCGATAGAGATCGAATCGATAATTTTATAATAAATAGAGGAGCTTATCCCAGTTCCAAGTTCCATAAGGCCACAAAACTTATTAATACCACTCAATCCAACACCAATCAAACGCATAATATACACTAGACGACGATTAATTTCGTATCCAGTAGAAATCATGTGACACGAATTAATGTACCTTTCGCCACACTCACATGTAACACACTTTAAAACCGAGTCCTCGCTGTCCATACTTTGTAAAAGAAATATCTTTATCACAAGTTTTACACTTTAAATACTCTTGCAACGTAGAGAAAACCAGGAAAAACTTCGAACCTGGACGTCTCCACTTGGCAGTTTGATTTACACTTTTCTTGTCCATTTCGGTAATCACGAGCACAGATACTGACGGTTGAAAATTTCAAACACGACTAATATAGGGAGAAATTCTAATGGAACGGTATCCTTCGAGAATAACCTATCATAAATGAAAATTTTCAGTATGGATAGTATATTATAATATTGTACATTTGTCAGTATACCTGAAAAAGGTTTCAGCTGCTAATGAATACAAAGGCAGGTAGACCGTACCGCTCCGAGCGGTCCGCATATTAGCGCGCTCAGGTAGCTACGTAAACGTCGTCCAAAAGTACAGTTAGACTGCTCGGATCTTTATAAATTTTCAGTATGATACTTTTAAATATGTATACTTTCGAAAAATACAAAAAAAAAAAATTCGATTTTTTCAAAATTCTAAAGAGGGTAGACCCCTTAATGTATATAGAATAAGCGAAAGGAAATTTAGTATAGACCGGATAGCTCAAATGGTAGAGTAGCCGACATGTCTTCGGAAGGTTCTGGGTTCGAATCCCAGTCCGAGCTATCTAATAATTTCTTCTCGCATATTCTATAAACTCACATTAAGATGATCCTCTCCACATTCCTTTCTCAATCCTTTCCTACCAATATCCTGTTACGTGAATCTGGAACGCTTCACGTAATAATTACCGTAACTCCTAATTACCGACCAAAGATTTTGAGTAAATTTTAAACTTAGTTACTATTGAATGAAGCTAATTATTTCTCTGCTGGCAGTTTATTACGAAACGGACCTAATGTTAATAAAATAACAACCACACAATCAATAAATATTAATAAAAAGATAATTGATATAAAATTAAGTTTTTTGCCTTTGGGAAACTTCATAAAATTTGAATGTATCATTATTTGCCTTAAATGCCTCAAAAGTTAAACTTATGGAGCAATAATAACAAAAAATATTGTATGTCATTTGGCCATTAAGTGGTGATTTTGACAACGACGATTTTACGATATTCGCTTAAAAATTTGTGACGCGAATGTACGAAAACAATCGTAAATTTCCGTCTTCGGCTTCGCCTTGGACGTTAAACTTATGCCCGTTTTCGTACATTCCCGCCACGACCTTAAGCTCATATCGCAACATCGTCGTTGTCAGAAAATTGCGGCCATATGACATAAATTACTACTTTTTTACCCGTAGATATACTAATAGAAATTCTTCTTTCTTCCGATTATCTAATGCCTTGCATAAGCGGACGGTAAATGTCATACGTGCGGTTTTTTTTATTAGTATCTCGTATCCAAGAATCGTAAATCAAAAACAGTAAAATATTCGTTAGTTGTGTTCTACATTCAGGCGGTAGACATGGAAATGACGCGTAAATTGGCATTACTTTGACTGAATGCGAGCTGAGAGGATTGCTTACTTCTACATTATCACCGGATAAAAAGTAAGGGATGACAATGTCTTTTTGTAATACCAACCGCGAAACTTGGAGTTTCGAGCTATAGTTAGAAGGGGTAAAATGGATGATATCTGGCCATCTATAGTTGAGTCTACTTTTCACGCACACGTATCGATAAGTGACATCTCTCTCTATCTGTCTCTACATTCTCGCATGGATGTTAAAAAGTACTATAGGATATTTAGTTTCGTTTATTTTTACAATCGTCCGCCAGGGAGAGTATAAATCGAAAAAAATAATCTTGGCGACAAGTCGATTCTTGTAAACAATTTTACTAATATTTTAGTTTGTCATTTATTTACGTGTGACAATTCGTAAATGAATAAAATTATATTTTCATCCTCTCAAATCCGAGTTTCGCCGTTGCTATTACAAAAAATTCTGTTCGATACAAATCCACAAAGGTTGGTATTTTGGTAATAAACTTGAAGTGATGACACTCGTCTGAGATTCTGGATATATTCTCAACAAAACCTCGTACGTTTCATCCAATCTCGCTTCGCTCGACCGATAACAACGTACTCGGTTTTGTTGAGAATACACCCATAATCTCAGCCTCGTGATGTCACTTCAAGCTTACCAAAATACTTACCTTTGCGCAGGCGTATCGAAAATAACTATTCTCAAAATATTTAGAACCTTTTTCTGTCCAGATTTTACCTTGTATAAAATTTTCCATGTACGCTGTGTTTCTTTTAACGCTCGACATATAATTTAAAACAATATCTAATGTATCATTCGCTCCAAAAAAGGCTTTAATTGAAAGACTAAGTGGAATATATTGATCGCTAATATCAATATATTTACCAATCGTTCCATCATTGTTTTTTATAATGACAAAAGCTCTATCGATTACATACGAAATAGGTTCTATGTATTGTTAGAACTGAAAAATTCTAAACGTCTTTATTCCTTATTTAAATAAGAGAACGAATTTCGTAGATCATTGAACATATTTTTTGTCATATCAACCGAAAAAGTTGGATTTTAAATGAAATTAAAAAAAATATTCTATTAACGAAATAATAGAAAAATATTACATCATAATATATCATTAGTTCTATATGTTTTCACATAATTCTTGTGCTTTCAAATAAAATAAACAATAATTTAACAGGTTCGACCCTTTTTCTCTGAAATGCAACTTCTTCTGTTGATATGACAAAAAATTTTGTTCGATACTTTATGCTCAAAATTAGGAACAACCCTGACAGACTTAAAGTGAAGGCACACGTTTGAAATTATTGATACATTCTCATCAAGACCTCGTACTATATTCGGACTCGCTTCGCTCGACTGGATAACTAACTCGGTCTTGATAAGAATGCGCCCATAGCCTCAAGCTTCTGACGTCGTTTCAAGCCGTCAAAATCTTTACCTTTGTGCATCGAAAATAACGATTTACCTTACTGTGATCATTGAACGGACAATTTAATTTTAGGAGTGCATTATTAACAGGTGATTCTAGCATTTCTAGAAGTTCATCACCTATAAAACTACGTGTATCATCAAAAATTGTTTGAACAATATTACGGGGTAAGCGTGGATTTACGTACAATTTAGCTTCAAATCTTTCAGCTGCCCTTGTAAAAATCATCTGATATCATGATGAGGTTCATTATGAATATCATAATGAATCTCATATTTTGACACAAATATGAGATTCATATAAAAGCCATATTAATATACATTTGATACTCGTAATAAGTAAAATATTTGTGCGAACAAATTTTTTTTAAAATAAATTATGAAATTTTTATTTTTCTTTTTGAAGAAAGAAAATTTCTAGTAATTTGATTATGAAATTATTATGATGTTAACATGAATTTTTAATAAAGTGATAGTAATATCTGCATGAAATCATAATAATATCGTAGTGATGTCGTTAGCCTTTTTAAATCGTGATATAAAGTTATTGAGTCATAACTATATACAGGAAATAATGCAAATTAATTAAGTTAAAGCAATTTTTAGGTGGATTTAAATTGTTTTTAAAATAAAAAATAATTATCTTAAGACAAAACAATTTTTTCAGTAAAAAAATTTTTTTAAACCAAGATAGTGTTTTTCTAAATATTCTTCTAAGTTAAGAAAATCAAGAAAGAAAGTAAAGTAGTTCATGCAACAATATAGTGCATGATGAAAATAATGTCTTCTCAATTACTATATTTTTCCTCTGATTAACGGAAAAAATGAAAACTTTACTAATCTACCTAAAAAAAAATTCGTTTACATTAGTATTTAACTTCTTACGAGTTTCAAATGAATATTGATATGGCTTCTATATGAATCTTATATTTGTGTCAAAATATGAAATCCATTGATATTCATAATGAAAACCTCATCATGATATCAGATAATTTTTACACGAGTTCATTACTTACTTCAGACTTGAAATTTTTGGTATTTATGTCGTACGGGTAAGAGTTTTTACTCGTATCATTATTAATAATGTGATTTATATTTGATTCAGTCTTTGTATGTCATTTACCGATACAGTTCTATTTTTTTCTCGACGGGCAGAAAGCGTCAACTTTCGGCCCGCTGCGCTAAACGAAAGTACCGCTTCCTGCCTTTGTCAAGCAATAGTTTATTACACCCCTTGGGAAGGAAAATAAGAAAAGCCTCAGATCACATGTTTGTCAACCTCGGCTTCGCCTCGGCCGACAATTACATGTGATCTGAGACATTTCCTACTTAACTTCCCTAGGTGTGTAATATACTATAGAGTTACTGTAGAGTTTTTGATTTCATTGCTCGATAACGGTTGTGGTGGAAATTGATGTACTAATCTCAAATGTTTTTGTAAAGAATTTAAAATGTCGAATCTTGAACTACAGTCTATTTCACCACAATCCTTATTGTATAGTTCAATAACATAATACTTATTTTCCGCGTTAGAATGATTGACAGAAATGAGTTGTTAAAGTTTTGATCGACGTTACATTTAACGAACAAATATTGCACCTGAGCATTATTTTTTTAACTTCCCGCTAAGAAAATCGAAGATTTTCAAAAATCGGGAAGTTATTGTTTTCACCCCGTTTTGCAAAATTCGAGTTTTCATCAGATCTCGACGTGTTAAGGTCATAGGAAGCTTCCCTGACTACCCCTGCGATATTGTCACTATGTATGTATGTATGTATGTATGTATATCTATATATCTATATATATATAAGAGATTTCCACCTATATATTGACTCATCACGATATCTCTGGAACCATAAGGCGTAGAGATTTGAAATTTTGTAGGAATATTCCTTTCGCCGAGTAGAGGTCAGCTAAGAACGGATTTTACGAAATTCCACCTACAAGGGGGGTTGCGGGGGCGTTGACAATGGAAAATTTCCATTTTTAAACTATAGCTCCTATCGACTCCAAATTTAGTAGGAATCTCCTATATGTGATGTAGAAATGATCTACGAGCGGATTTTATGACAATCTACTCCCAATATAGATTGCGGGGGTGGGCGTTAACAATAAAAATTAAAAGTTTCCGAACTATAGCTCCTACAGACTCCAAATTTTGTAGGAATTTTCTGTAAGTGATGTAAAAATAATTTATAAACGAATTTTAGGATATCTCAACCCACAGGGGGTTGCTGAGGTGGGTATTAACAATGAAAATTTTTAATTTTCAATCTATAGCTCCTACAGACTCCAATTGGGTAGGAATTTTCGCTAAGAGATGTAGAAATAATATACGAACGAATTTTAAGATACCTCACAGGAGTTTGCGGGGGTGGGTGTTAACAATTAAAATTTTTAATTTCCAAGCTATAGCTCCTATAAACTCCAAATTTAGTGAAGGTCTTCTATATGTGATATAAAAATGATCTAATAATGGATTTTACAACGAATCAACTCCAATAATGATCGTGGGGGTGAGTGTTAACCATGACAAATCTTAATTTCCAAAATATAGCTTCTAAAAACTCTAAATTTGGTAGAAATTTTTTATCTCTTATGTAGAGATCACCTCAAAATGGATTTCAATAAAGTCTACTTCTGATAGGAATTGCGGAGGTGGGTGTTAAAATCTAAAATTTTCATTTCCAAACTGTAACTTCTACAGACTCAAAATTCGGTGAGAATCTTCGTGTATGATGTCCAGTTCAGTTAAGGGATTGCGGGGACGTTGATAATGAAAATTTCCCGTTTGTAAAAAATAGCTCTTATAGACTCCAAATTTGGTAAAAATCTTCTACATGTGGTGTAGAAATAATCTAAGAGCGGATTTAACGACGAATCGACCCCAATAAGGATTGCGAGGGTGGGTGTTAATAAAAAAAAATCTTAATTTCCAAAATATAGCTTCTAAAAGCTGTAAATTTGGTAAGAATCTTTTATTTGTCATGAAGAGATCATCTCAAAACGGATTTCAATAAATTCTACTTCCGACAAGGATTGCGGGGCTGGGTGTTAAAATCTAAAATTTTCATTTCCAAACTGTAACTTTTACAAACTCGAAATTAGGTCGGAATCTTTCATTTGTCATGAGGAGATCATCTCAAAACGGATTCCAAAAAATTCTACTTCCGATAGGGATTGCGGGGGTGGGTATTAAAATCTAAAATTTTAATTTCCAAACTGTAACTGCTGCAGATTCTAAATTTGGTAAGAATCTTCGTGTACAATGTCAAGTTCAGCTGAAAATGGATTTTCTCGAATTCTAACCCCAAAAGGGATTGTGGGGGCGTTAACAATGAAAATTTCTCATTTCCAATCGATAGTTTTTATAGACTCGAAGTTTTGTTGGAATCTTTTATTTATAATGTAAAAATCATCTCGAATAGGATCTTACGAAGTTCCTCCCCCACATAGGAGTGCGGGAATGATAATTGTCAAAAAATTCATATTCTTCAAATACAGTTCCTACAAATATAAAATTTGAATCTCAAGAGAAACAGACAAATACCGGGATGGCCTCCAAGGTCAACGGATTTAAATATTTTTCTTACTTAATAGTGATATTTTCTTACAACAATCGTCTCTTTGGCAGCGGCAAAAAAGTCATTGTAACGTTTCCAAAATTTAACATTACATATAGCTATTCAGTCAACGGACTAAGAATTTTACATACATTTTATTTTTGCTGATCACATAATCGATGAATTGTTCTCATTACGGGATTGCGAAAATGTAACAGATTAAAAGCATTGCATTTTCTAAACACATGAGATATAGAAAAGAAATTTGAGATATAGAAAATATGAAAAAGAATGAATAACAATAAAACTTAAAATTTAATTTATTTCCTTTTCAATTCGCCCAGCGAAGCGGGCGGAAAACCGCTAGTATATATATATAAGAGATTCCCACCTATATATTGACTCATCACGATATCTCTGGAACCATAAGGCGTAGCGACTTGAAATTTGGTAGGAATATTCCTTTCGCCGAGTAGAGGTCAGCTAAGAACGGATTTTACGAAATTCCACCCACAAGGGGGGTTGCGGGGGCGTTAACAATAGAAAATTCCCATTTTTAACCTATAGCTCCTATCGACTTCAAATTTGGTAGGAATCTCCTATATGTGATGTAGAAATGATCTAAGAGCGGATTTTACGACAATCTACTCCCAATATGGATTGCGGGGGTGGACGTTAACAATGAAAATTTAAAATTTCCGACTTCTAGCTCCTACAGACTCCTAATTTTGCATTAATTTTGTGTAAGTGATGTAAAAATAATTTATGAACGAATTTTACGATATCCCACTCCACAGAGGAATGCGGGGGTGGGTCTTAACAATGAAAATTTGAAATTTTTTAGCTGTAGCTCCTATAGGCTCCAAATTTGGTAAGAATCTGTTCTACGGAATGTAGAAATGATTCAAGAGCGGATTTAATGACAGCCTACCCCCAATATGGATTGCGGGGGTGGGCGTTAACAATGAAAATTTAAAATTTCCGACTTCTAGCTCCTACAGACTCCTAATTTTGCATTAATTTTGTGTAAGTGATGTAAAAATAATTTATGAACGAATTTTACGATATCCCACTCCACAGAGGAGTGCGGGGGTGTGTTTTAACAATTAAAATTTTAAATTTTCGAGCTGTAGCTCCTATAAGCTCCAAATTTGAAAAGAATCTATATATATATATGAGATTTCCACCTATATATTGACTCATCACGATATCTCTGGAACCATAAGGCGTAGAGATTTGAAATTTTGTAGGAATATTCCTTTCGCCGAGTAGAGGTCAGCTAAGAACGGATTTTACGAAATTCAACCCACAAGGGGGGTTGCGGGGGCGTTGATAATGGAAAATTCTCATTTTTAAACTATAGCTCCTATCGACTTCAAATTTGGTAGGAATCTCCTATATGTGATGTAGAAATGATCTAAGAGCGGATTTTACGACAATCTACTCCCAATATGGATTGCGGGGGTGGACGTTAACAATGAAAATTAAAAATTTCTAAACTATAGCTCCTATAGGTTTCAAATTTGGTAGGAATCAATTATATGTGATCCAGAAATGATCTAATAGTGGATTTTATAACAACCTCCTCCAAATATGGATTGCGGGGGTGGGTGCTAACAATGAAAATTTTAAATTTCTAAGCTAAATTTCCCATAGGCTCTAAATTTGGTAAGAATCTGCTATATTTGAGGTAGAAATGATCTAAGAGCGTATTTAATGATAACCTACTCCAAATATGGATTTCGGAGGTGGGTGTTAACAATTACAATTTTAAATTTCCGAGCTATAGCTCCTACAGACTCCAAATTCGGTGAGAGTCTTCTATGTGTGATGTAGAAGTGATCTAAATGAGGATTTCAATAAATTCTACCTTCAATAGCGATTGCGGGGGTGAGTGTTAGAATTTTCAATTTCAATTTCCAAACTGTAACTTTTATAGACTCTAAATTTGGTAGAAATCTTTCGGTATAATTTTCCTGTCAAGTTCAGCTAAGAATGGATTTTATTAAATTCCTCCCCCAAAGGGGTTTGCGACGGCGTTAACAATGAAAAATTCCCGTTCTTAAACTATAGTTTCTATCGACTCCAAATTTGGTAGGAATCTTCTGTAAGAGATATAGAAATAATCTATAAACGAATTTTACGATATCTCACCCCACAGGGGTTGTGGGGATGGGTATAAACAATGAAAATTTTGAATTTTAAAGTTGTAGCTCTTACAGACTCCAAATTTTGTAGGAACTTTCTGTAAGTGATGAAAAAATAATGTATGAACGAATTCTACGATATTCTACCTCAAAGAGAATTGCGGGGGCGTTAACAATAAAAAATTCCCGTTTGTAAATTACAGCTCCCATATATTCCAAATTGGGTAAGAATTTTCTGTAAGAGATGTAGAAATAATATACGAACGAATTTCACGATGGTTCACCTCACAGGGGTTTGTGGGGGTAGTTGTTAACAAATAAAATTTTTATTTTCCAAGCTATAGCTCATGTAGAGATCATCTCACAATGAACTTCAATAAAGACTATTTCCGATAGGAATTGCGGGGATGGGTGCTAAAATCTAAAATTTTAATTTCCAAACTGTAACTTCTACAGACTCTAAATTTGGTGAGAATCTTCGTGTATGATGTCAAGTTCAGCTAAGAATAGATTTTCTCGAATTCTAACCCAAGAAGGGATTGCGGGGGTGTTAACAATGAAAATCTCTCATTTCCAAACAAAAGTTTCTATGGACTTGAAGTTTTGTTGAAACCTTTTGTTTATAATGTAGAAATTTTCTCGAATAGGATCTTATGAAATTCCTCTCCCATATAAGAGTGTGGGAGTGATAATTGTCAAAAAATTTATACTTTTCAAATACAGTTCCTACAGATATAGAATTTGATAGAATCTCAAGCGAAACAGGAACTTACGGGAATGGCCTCCAAGGCCAACGGATTTAAATATTTTCCTTTTTTAATAATTATATTTTCTCACAACAATCGTCTCTTTGGCAACGGCAAAAAAAGTCATTGTAAGGTTTCCAAAATTTAACTTTACATGTAGCTATTCACTCAACGGACTAAGAATTTTACATACATTTTATTTTTGCTGATCACATAACCCATGAATTGTTCTTATTACCGAATCGTGGGAACGTAACAGATTGAAATGAATGCATTTTCTAAGCACTTGAGATGTGAAAAAGGAATTTGGCTATTTATTCTAAGAGAATTCGTTAAAAACATGTACAAATAAGTTTCTATGAAAAATTGATGTCACGGAGGAAATTTAAATTAACGGCAAAATTCGTCACGCTTTAAGCTAGCCAAATTTCAACTTCACTTATGAGACGCGCAATTACTTTAACTGAAACTTTCAATGATCATTTCAAATTTTTTTTTTCGTTTCAGTCATTATTCATTTTTGGAAAAAAACCACTGGAATGTTATAGTGATTGCACATTAAAATTTACAATGAATATTAGCTAGAATAATCACAGGGATAAAAGGTACGGGCCAATCTGATGAAATTTGAAATCTGTACAAATCTAAACAATACTCCCATTAAATTTCAAGTCTAGATCTCTAAAAATACAATTCTATGAAGTGCCCAGTGGAGCGGGCGGGTAACAGCTAGTATATATATGTGTGTGTGTGTGTGTGTGAGCTCGAAGAGCTCAAAAGCATAGAAAAGCTATCTCTTCAAGCTCAGAGAGCTCAAAAACATCATTAGTGAAATTTTTACGCACCTAGGAATGAAATTAGCGGGAAGTTGCACGGATGGCCTTAAGGGTCTACCGTTTTTCTAATTTTTTTTTTTTTGAAGTTATACTTCTTTCGGCGTGTTAGGGAAAAATGATTAGAGTAAATTTTAGCGATAGTAAACATTAGCCAGTAAACATTTATTTTTTCAAAAAAAGTTACCAATAAAGTAAAAGTAAGAACATCTACTTATGCTTGCGTGAGAACTGGCAATTGTATTCACGATATTTATTTAAATGTATCTGAACCTACAACACGTATTTTTTATCATTCCGAAAAAAATATGTATAAATATACATAAACATATATTTTCAACTTCTGGCTAAGAAAATTGAAAATTTTCCAATAATGGGAAGTTATTGATTTCGGGCCGATTTTCGAAAGCCGAGTTTTCATCGGATGTCTACGTTTTGTGGTCCCAGGAAGCTATTTTAACTATTCTCGCCGAGATGTCCGGCCGTGTGTATGTGTGTGTGTGTGTTTTTTTTTTTTTTTTTTGTTTTAAGGGGGGGGGGAATCCTTTTTACGGATTCTAAGCACAGTTGTTTGGCCTGGATATGTGGCGACTCGACGCAGTGTCATACTAAAACTCGACGCTAGCGCCCCTACCCACTAAACCCTAAACCCCTTTTCCTCTTTCCCCTAATCCCTCATGGAAACCGCCGTTAGGCATTACTTCGTGAGGGGAGGATCTAGCTACTGCTCTTTCTTCTGGTAGCTAAGGTGTTATTTTACATTTCTTCTAGTTGTTGTCATTTGCTCTTCTTCTTTCGATGGAACGCAAGTCTATGAGGACTTCTGTTGCAAATGTGCTGATGGCGTTCCAGGAGGCTCTTGATGACAACATTGCTTCTACTATTGTCTCTGGTTGAATTTTCTTCTTTAGGATCATCTCCAGCTCATCTCGCTGTGGGTAAAATCCTGGGCACTCAAAGAAAACGTGCTCCGCGTCTTCATTGATTCCTGGGCAGGACGGGCACTCCGGTGAATCATCATGCTTAAAGCGGTGAAGATACGTCCGAAAACATTCATGTCCTGACAACAACTGCGTCAGATAGTAATTGACCTCGCCATGACTTCGGTTTAGCCAAACGTCGATCTTCGGTATGAGACGGTGTGTCCATCTTCCTGTTGTCGCGGCGTCCCACTGCGATTGCCATCGTGCGATGCTGTTCTGCCGTTCTTTAGCTCTGAGTTCCTCGGCACTTAGTGTGGTTGTCCTCTTTCGTTGGTAAAGGTTCCGTCTTTCCTCAGCTAGGACTCTGAGCGGCAAAGTTCCGGAAATGACACATGTGTGTGTGTGTTTTTTTTTTTTTTTTTTTATCTTAGGGGGGGGGGAATCCTTTTTACGGATTCCAGGCATAGCTGTTCGGCCTGGATATGTGGCGACTCGACGCAGCGTCATACAAAAACTCGACGCTAACGCCCCTACCCACTAAACCCTAAACCCCTTTTCTTCTTTCCTCTAATCCCTCATGGAAACCGCCGTCAGGCATTACTTCGTGAGGGGAGGATCTAGCTACTGCTATTCCTTCTGGTGGCTAAGGTGTTATTTTTCCTTCCTTCTAGTTTCTGTCATTTGCCCTTTTTCTTTCAATGGAACGCAGCTCTGTAAGCACTTCGGTGGTAAACGTGCTTGTGGCGTTCCAGGCAGCTTCGGATGACAGCATTTCTTCTACTATGTGTGTGTGTGTGTGCGTGTGTGTGTGTGTATGGATGTATGTAAACCTCTCGTAACTTTTGAACGGCTTGACCGATTTAATCGCGGTTGGTGCCATTCGAAAGAGCTTGACTAAACTTAGATTTTGAATACAATTTGGAAAGATTCGGACTGGTAAATTTTGAGAAATCGCAAAAAAACTACAAAAAAAAATTTTTTCAAATGTTGTTTTTTTGGAATACCTTTTAAACGGCTTCACCGATCAATACCGAAAACTAATCAGTTTTTAACATCAAAAAACCACGTCGATCGCCACCAGTCCGGTCAAAATCGTTTGATTCGTTCGTGAGTTATCGTTGACGAAAGAAAACCGAAAAAAGTGTTTTTTCGGAATTACTCCGAAATTTTTTACTCTATCAATTTAAATTTGAAAATTTTTTATGAGTCTTAAAAAACTGCGTCGAATTCCGCCAACCACGTAAAAATCGATTCATTCATTCAAAAGTTATTGCGCTTTGAAAATTTTAAAGATAGTGTTTTATCAAACCTCTATCAGAGTTTTGAGCTTGGAGAGCTCAAAATAACACACAAATTGTATTTTTGAGCTTGAAGAGCTCAGAAATGTCATAAGTGCAATTTCAAGCGTTTAGTTATAGAATTGGCGGGAAGTTGCAGGGATGGCCTTTAGGGTCAACCGTTTTCCTAATTTTTTTTTTCTATTATTAGGGTCGTTTTTTCAACAAACATAGTATAACGCGAAAGATAACATTTTTAGAAAGATTTATATCTTGTTACGCCAAAGAAGTATAACTTCTTACGTACGTACATAAGTACACACACTTTTTTTTTTTTCTTATAAAATGAAATTATTTAAATAAGTGTCAGCGATATTTTCAAAATTTTAACCTTACAATCAACTAGATTACATTTTACTTTAATATTTAGATTATTTAAGTGTCCATTAAAAACAATAGTTCTATTTTTAAGATTAACCATTAACTTAAAATTTTTAATTTAATTATTTTTCATATAACTTTAATTGAAAATGCGAGTTTTAATGCCTGTTGAGCCAACCGAAACTAGACAATTTCAGACCAATGTGACTGTACCGGGCAAGAATCAATCATTTCTTCCCGGCGGACAGAAATAGTATATTTTTCACCACGGGCAGGAAATAAGAAATGTCTCAGATTACATGTAATTGTTGACCGAGGCGAAGCCTAATAATAATAACAATAACCGTAATTAGAAATTTTTTTTCAATTTTCTATTATTTAAAAAATATAATACTTTTATGTAATCTTTTCTTATTATTATTCATTAAATTTCTAAGTCAAAAAATATTGACAATATTTCAAATTGCAGTGAATGAAAACCACTTTGCTTGGGCTCGCGGGCGTCACCAATCTCAGTTACTGTTGCTTTGTTACCGACCACGTGATTAAACGTAAACAATTAATTTTTTTTTTTTCATTAATTTTTTTCGCGGGTATAATAAACTTAATAATATATATATATATATATATATATATATATATATATATATATATATATATATATATAAGTTATTTGATGAAAATGCACGGTGTCTCAGTGACACTAGTGTAATTTCATTATTTATTTAAAAAACGCGGGGGAGTTGAGCTTTTTTATTATTTTCGTAATCTACGGATTTTTTTACATAAAAGGGAACAATAAAATTCCACTAGCAAGTTACTTTCTACAACGGGTAAGAGTAAAGTCGGTGGACTATAAATCTAAGTAGAATAATTTTATTATAATAAAATTATTATTGAAATTCAAAGTATTGAAACTAACTAAACATATAAGGGCCAGTTTTTCAATCGATGATTGCGCTAAAACAGTGATTTCAAAGTTACCAACAAAAAAAATCAAAGTTACTAGTGGTATGAAATTGTTCACAAGTAAAGACTCTGAAGTGCGTATTTAATTTTAATGTGTACAACTTCAGATTTGTTTTGATAAATAACTGTCATCAGTATTTTATTAATAAAAAGTAAGGATAAATAAAAATAATGGACGCTGCATTGAACTTTATATTTTCATCTGATGATGACTCTGAGCCGGATGAAAATAACAATCCAATCGAGGAACAATTACCAATACAGGTTTTAGACCATGGTGGTCAAAATTATTTTAACATTTTAACCGATAAACAGTTTATAGATCGTTTTCGTTTCGACAAAAATACAACACTCCAGTTGTTCAATCGTCTCAATCATCATTTTGAATTATTTACAGAAAGGTATAGCTATTATGATGTATTATTTTTCATTTTTAGAAATGAATTTAAAGTGCTGTTTTTAATGAAGAAATGATGCAGTTCCTCCAATGACACAATTACTATTGTTGTTACGATTTTGTGCTACTGGAAGTTTTATAATTACTGTGGGTGATTTTTTTGGAATAACTAAAAGTTGTGCACACAAAATAATAGATAGTCTTCTTGAAATGATTGCAAGTCTAAGTGATGAATTTATACATTTCCCTTCAACTCCAGTTGAAATTCTGCAAAACCAAGTTGAGTTTTATCAAACAGCCGGATTCATCAGGGTCGTAGGCTGTATTGATTGCAAGCATGTAAAAGTTGAATCATTCGGTGGTGATGATGCTGAAATTTTTCGAAATCGAAAAGGACACTTTTCTATTAATGTTCAAGTAATATGTAATGCACGCCTAGAAATAATTGATATTGTTGCAAGATGGCCAGGTTCAGCTCACGATTCAACTATATTTAACAATTCAAGAATTCATAATCGTTTTGAGAATAATCAGTTTGGAAATGCATTACTACTTGGTGACTCAGGCTACCCAAATCTGTCTTATTTATTGACACCACTACAAGATCCACAAAGACCGGCAGAGCAACTTTACAACGAATCACAAATCCGAACCCGAAACACGATTGAACGCACCTTTGGTGTTTGGTCGAGAAAATTTGCTATAATTCAAGGCACAAGATTTAGAAAAATTGAAAACATTAACTTGTATTATTGCTGCTGCAGTTTTATATAATATTTCGCGACAAGGAAAACCACTACCAATTAGAAATGTCTCTGTTCAGGAATATCTCCAAATTCCTGAGGTAGCAAACCCTGTAATTGGTAATGCTAATATTAGAAATGTATTAGTGAATGGATACTTTCAAAAGTAAGTAGTACTTTTTAATAAATTACGTAATTTATTACATCGTATCTTCAAAATTAAATTAATAATTTTTTTTTTTTTTCAGTTTAATTGCACAAAAATTGAATGCTAAGACAAGGAACAAAAGAGACACGTATACGTGTAAACAGATACGAGAGAAAAACACGAGAGAAAAATTTGACAGATCAGCGCGATCATGTATAGATGATTGTTGCTCACGAAGAATAAAATTGCCTATAAAGTTTTCAAATAAAACTCTTGACTTGACTATTACGATTATCTTTAAATTATAATATTTAATGTAAAAATATAAAGAGTATTTAACGTAATAAAACAGTTATAAGAGTGAGAGTAAATAGAGCGCAGCATTATTATGATTGTGGGGCCGATCATCAACATCATCAATATCATTATTATTTAAAAAGAGTCCTCCTTCAATCCCATTTTTCATTTTTTTACTTTTCTCCGTATAATTTTATGCGTTATTTTTCTTGTGTGTGGCCTTGTGCCGAAAAAGAAATTGGAATTAATTAATTTCTTATTAAATATCCAGAGTACGATGGTCGTGGCATCGTTATTGCTATTTTGATTATAGAATAGATCCTGGTGCTGTGGTATTGTAGGTAAACAATTATATTTATTTATTTAATTATTAAAATTATATTAATTGTGGAGTATAATTGTTTATGGTTTGTAGGTGATAAGTGATGGCAAACCGAACATTTAAGCATGCCTTGACTGCAGTGGTGATGAAAATATTGATGCAAGTACTGTAGAACAATTAGAGGAAGGACTTATAACTATTATTACTGGTCATAAGTTAATGGTAATTATTATTTTTTTGTATTTTAACTGTGTTAACTATAGCTGATTTGCTATAAATGCTAACATTTAGTTTGCTTATATGCATAAAACTTAATTAAAGTTTAACACTCAATCCAATAAATTTCATAACATCAATTATTATATACTACTGTAGAAATTTGAGACGAGTTATTCTAATCCAACCACTGTCGAAGATAAGTTGGTCAAAGAAGACTTGCAAATGTGAGTCGAAGCTTTGTAAAATGAAGAAAAAAGTATCATGACGTGGGCACAGCGTATGACTGCATTGTCTATCATAATTGAAAAAAATCTAGAGGTAAAAATATTTATTTCTAATGAACAATTAATTTGCAACAGTAACAAAATAATTTGTTTTTCAGAGTCTGTATCGATAGATTTGAAGAAGGTAATTTGGAAGCAAGAATTCATTTTGGCGAGTACTCACTTACCCATTAGTGTGCTACGTTAGCTCAGCAAGATCAATTACATATTTCTGCAAATATTTACGATGAAGATTAAATGAAAATATTAAATTCACTAGTAAGTTTTTATTAATAACAGTATTTAAAATTGTTTTTATTTTTTAGTATCAGAATTTAACAAAATTAGAACATTAAACAAACATTTTTAAGTAAGTAATTAATTTAATAAATTAATGCATTTTTTATTATTTCATTGGGCGCGATTTTGAACTACGGTCCAATAATTAAAAAACATTTCCTAATAGGGCCAATTCGGTATATTTCCATTTAAATCAAATGTAGCTTTTAAGCTGTTAAATTCTTCGCATAAGGTGCAAATTCTCAAAGCGACTACTTCTAGAGGTATAGGAGGCCGCAAAAAAACAAGTTGACTTTAAATTTTTCTAATAAAAATTTGAAAAACAAAAAATTTCAGCAGTTAGGAGTGATTTTACGTAATATTAACCGGTAAAATTAATAATTTTAGTAATTCATTTATAAATTAACTCACAATAATCCGTAATGACTGGTATAACTTAAATCTTCCCAATCATCGGTGACAAATAAATGTTCGCTTGCAATGAATCTTTCGTTGAGGATTTTAAAATCAATTTCACGAGTAACTATTAAAAAACAATATAATTGTTTATAATTAAGTTTAAAGTAATAATATATTTTAAATTAAAAAAAAAAAAATAGAAAATTACACTTATCCATTTTTGTTCGATTACTTGATTGTGCAGAATACAGTATTCTGTTGAATATCCTCTTTTTTGTTTTAAACAATAACAAGCAACGATCCATTGCCTAGCAACCCAAATAAAGATAAAAGAAATAAAATACAAAAAAATTGATTGAGATAAATAATTAATAACAAATTATACTTTTAATATTTATAATTGTTATCTTAAAATGAATAAAATTAATAAAAACAATGCTTCAGAAACTGTTAGGCAACCTATTTTGTCCAACGATCAAAAATTATTATTAATTAAATTAATTGCAGAATACAAGGAAATTTTAGAGAATAAAGCTACAGACAAAGTTTCCGCGAAAAAAAAAAATTCAACTTGGAAAATTATTGCCGAAAAATATGCAGAAAGTTATGAACCAAAACCTTCTGACAGTATCATAGTGTTTTGGAGGAATATCAAAACCAAAGCCAGGAAATATTCAAGTGCTCTGAAAGCAGAAGCTATGAAAACAGGTAAATTATACTTTTTCTTTTAATTTTCTTGATATAATAATAAAATTTGTATTTAAATTATCCCAATTTTTTTCAGGAGGAGGGAAAACAAGTGTTGACAATGATCCGGTGATGGATGCGGTTTTGGGTGTCATACATCAAGCAACTGTTCGAGGATTTATTAATAAGTATGATAATGATGGTGATTCATCCACGGTGGCGGATATCATTAATGTGGAGGATGAGGGATCCGAAAACGATGTTTTTGAGGTAATAATATCTTTCATATTGACCTTAAAGAAATTTCTAAATATTTTAAATTACGAATTACTTAATACATACTTTTTTTGTAAAAGTTTATAACCTTTATACCTTTAACCTGATCAAACTTGAATTAAATTAGTTTATCTGTTAGGATATGAGTAAAAATATAAGCTTTAAACATTTTTTTTTCTTAATTAGTATTTGCTGAGCAACCAACAAGTTCGGGATTGGGCGAAAATCGATCCATCTAATTTAAAATCTAAAATAAGTGCTCCATTAAAAGCCAACAAACATAAAAGTACTTCAGCCAAACCGTATGATAACGTCCTTCAAGAAAAACATATGTCTCCAAAAGATGAGCTTGCAGCTATATTAAAAGAGCAAGCTATTGAAAAACATCAATATGAGATGGAATTACTTAAAATTAAAATTCAAAGAGAACATTTATTATTTGAGAAAATCCAGGAAGGAGAATATTTCCCTGCTGATTCTAACAGCGAATAATTTTAATGTTTGTTTTATTTGCACAATAACTTGGTATTTTTTAAAAATAAAAACTTATTTAAAGTAAATAATAAATCATCAAATAATGTATTAAAGCACTGTACAGTAATGAATGACTGGATATAACAATATACTGCAATAATAACTAATATTTATTGTTAAACTGTAGAATTTTTTCTCGTGCTTTTAATTTTGGGCCTATCTTCTTAAGTACTGGTTTGTTTGTGTAGGGCTTGCAGAAGTAGTTATGGTAGTCAATTCGTTCTCTCGTCAAGTCCACGATTTCTGCCTCGAGTCTACCAAACTATTCTGCTTCTCTTGCTCTTCCTAGATGAAGGCTCTTATCCTTAAGGGACATATATAATTCCTACTCCCTGATTAAAGAAAATGATTTAGAACAAAGAAAAAGGATTAAAAAGTATTTGATTTATTAATCATTTTAAATCCTTTTTCTTTGTTCTAAATCATTTTATTTAAACAGGGCTACCTTTAGGTTCCTATCCTTAAGAGAAATATATGATTATAACAAGACTACTAAAAATATTCATACAAAAAATTCCATTTCAATTGAAATCAACCTGAGCAAGGTGTAAAAGTGCAGCAAATCCTTTGTACTATGCCAGTGCCTATGGGTGGGTTCAAGGGGAAAAGTTCTGTGGTGTCCAGACATGTATCTTGTGACAGCATTTTACATTTTGCATTGTGCAGAGGCTGAGTTGTTTCAATTAAACAATATATTTGTTGGGAAACCAAGTTTATCCTTTACGGAATAATGCAATTTACACCGCCATATTTTCGTGTCTCAATTTTGTGTAAAAAGAAAATTTTCAATAATTATTTATTAATTTTTAAGTTTCTTAACCTTTTCTTATTTTGATGTTATTTTCGTAAACATACCTACTTGAATATACACTCTTATAATTTTAATATACGAGTTCAGAGTATTAGTGATTTATTTTCTTAAGTTGGCAATTTTGAAATCACTGTTTTAGCGAAATCATTGATTGAAAAACTGGCCCTAAATTCTGACTTCTTTATCGATAAATATTATATATCCACTGAAAAATAAAATTTTAGTCAACAAATGTAGCCAGCAAAAATTTTAAATATGAGAAAAAAATAATTTTGTTCTCTCAACAAAAACATTTATTATACCAATTAACCAGTTCATGTTGAATCAACAAAAATTTTTTGTTATCCTAACTAATAATTTTGTTAAGTTAACAAATTGATTTGTTCACTTAACAAAAATATTTTGTTGAATAATTAAAAAAATTCTGCTAGTATAACAAAACTGTTTTGTTGTTATAACATATAAATAAGTTATTATCACCTATAGTTTGTTATCATAACATATGATTAGTTATCCCTATGTTGACATATTCATTTGTTACCACGACATGTCTTATGTTTTCACAACAACTTCTTTTATGCGTGTACATATTTAGATTTGAATCTCTGCAGAAACTGGTACCACTCATCTATGGGTTCATGGGCTCAACAATCTGGAACATAAAGTCGCCAATTTTTATTCTTAACATTTCTGAAGGGACGCATGATAAAAACGCTAGTGGAGCTTTGCATTCCTTGGAAGTTTCGATATTTTAATATTGTACTATGTGTGTTATGATAACGAAAAAGATTCAACCATGGTCTATACTCTGAATCCTTACACGCAATACGCTCCGTCACCTTGGAATCAAGTTAAATTTGCAAATGCCAATGGCAATAGTAAAACAAAAATGACACACTCTACAGTCTGCAGTATCCGAAAGGTAATCATAAAATTTAACAATATCATTTACCATAAAAATTCAATGTATCGCTGATCCAATTACAGTGAACTCCCTCTAAATTTACTCACTCTGAAGGTTCTTGTTTTCCAAAGATTGCAGGATAGATTAGTTAAATTTGCGTGCTTATTTTTCTTCCCTGTATCTTAAATGGTGTATTAGAATTGAGAGATGAAGTGTACTTTTAAAATATATGTCGAAGCTTATATTCAATATAAGCGATAATTATTATCGCGCATTCAGAATGCGAGTCGGGGAATAAGTACGCCTAGTGGGGATCAGAAGGAGGAGCACCTTTATAGAGATTCTACACAGAAAAAGAAACTTACTTGCATCAAGTAAATAATTTTGAAGATTTTTATCTTCTTGCGATTTGAGTAGAAAAATTATTAACTTAAGAATTTTTTCTTGGTTTAAGTAAATTTAACTTGATTCAAGTTAATTTTTTTTTCACGATACTGTAATCCTTGAAAATAAAAAAAAATCGAGTAAGATCTATCAGTTGTATAAGCTTAATTAATTTTGTCAATTGATTTTCAGATTTGAATAACAACTATAAAAATATTTATTTTGATAAAACTCAGCAGTTAGATGGTCATGAAATAAAATTAATGGTCCCTATCAATTCAAAAAATTTACCCGAACAGTACAAGCAGGGAAATATTATTAAGTACATGAAATATGTTAAAAAAAATAAAGATTTCGTATTGTATTCATTACCTGATTATATGAAAGTAACAGCGTCACTTCGAATTCTCGAAATGAATTCCGATTTAAAAATGATAAAATACGGTTTCGATGAAAGAATTTTCAATGTTCAGTACGATGCGATTAACTCCATGAACCAATTAGCTGATATACATTTTAAATTATGTGATTTTGTGACGCAGTATCGTGAAATACACACGCAGAAAAAAAATTTTGCTAAGATAACCTAAGATATGTTATGGTAACAAATGAATTTGTTAACATAGGGATAACAAATTATATCTTAAAATAACAAAATTTAGGTTATAACAAGTTATTGATATGTTATAACAACAAAAAAGTTTTGTTACTACAGCAAAATCTTTAAGTTGATTCGACAAAATACTTTAGTTGGTATAACAATTTTTTTTGTTGAAATAGCAAAATTATTCTATTAAAATAAAAAAGAGAATTTGTTGGAGTAACAAAGACAATTTGTTGAAGTAATAAAGAGAATTTGTAATAATAACAATGAGAATTTGTTGCAATAACAAATAAATTTGTTACAGTAAATTTTATAAGAATACATTCAAAAATATGCTATAATTAGCTATATAGCTGATTTGGAAAATATTTTGGCAATAAATTAGTTTTTATTTATTTATTTATTTAAGGTCACTTCAACAACTTGGTTATTCGCGACCACTGTAATTACATGTCTATATAGTTTTGTATAAATTTACATTTTTCAGGAATTTAATCAGTTTTATTTGTTCTTCCGGTTTGGTTAACAAGATTTGTATTGAAGGTGATAATTCTAATTCCTCTCTTTTTGCTTTGTAACCTTCGCAGTCGATGAGCACGTGGTTGATAGTGAGTCTGTCATCACATTGTGGGAATTTTACAGGGTCGGTCTTAGTGATGGTGTGGATATTTGTCAGGTTCGTATGACCGATACGCAGTCTGTTGATGGTGCATTGGTTATGTCTGTTTAATGTACTGCAGATTTTATCATTCACGTTATCTCGTACTGAGTGGAGTTTCGTTGTGATACTCTTCCATTGGTTGTTCCAGTAATTGTTTATTCTTCCATGTATGAGTTTCTTTGCTTCACCGTGGGTTAGTTTGGCGTTTGGGTGTACAGGTGTTTCGGCTGCGGATTTTGCTTCGGTGTCTGCGATCTCATTTCCTTCTATGCCCTGATGTGCTGGGATCCACGCAAAGGTCACTTGTGAGGATGATTCACGAACTGCTTCTTGGATACTTTGTATGAGTGGGTTACTGTTGAAGCGGTTTGCGATCGCTCGTAGACAGGACAGGGAGTCATTGTATATTATGTACTTGGTAGGATTCTCCATGGCGATAATTCGAAGGCTCCTGAGGATAGCGAAGGCTTCACAGGTGAAGATGGAGTTGTGGTCTAGTAGCCTTGCAGATTCAAGTAGCCCATCTTTATTGGCAATAGCATAGCTTGTGGCTGTTTCAGTCTTAGACCCATCCGTGTAGACATTTTCGTAACTATTGTATTTGCTTCGGAGTTCCTGAAATAGCGCTCGATAATTTTGTTGGCTCGTGATGGATCTGTTATGTTGGACGAGTGAGAAGTCAACTGATACATCTGGTTCCCATGGTGGAATAGGGGGGATACTCCGTAGAAATATCTCAGGTATTGTCATGTCAATTTGTTCCAAGTATTTTTTAATGCGTTGTCGTATTGGTCTGGGGGTTCGTGAGTGGTTGTTGTAGATTGGGGTTAAAACATCTTTAAATACATTCCAGTGAGCCGGGTTGCTAGGAGTGGTTGCAATAGTAACGGCGTATCTTAAACATAGTTCTTTCCGTCTGATGTTTAGTGGTGGAACGCCTGTTTCAGCTTCAAGGCTGCTCATTGGGCTGGTTCGGAAGGCTCCTAGGCTTATACGTAGTGCAGTGTTTTGCAACGGATCGAGTGTGTTTAAAATTGTTGTATTTGCAGAGTCATAAAGAATTGAACCGTAATCCAACTTGGGTCTTATGATGGCTTCATAGATATTCAATAAGATGCTGGTGTCAGCTCCCCACTTTCTTGATGCAAGGATCTTGAGGGTTCGCAACCGTTTGTGGCACTCGCTTTTAAGCTTCTTGATGTGTGGTATCCATGAGGCCTTTGAGTCAATAGTCATTCCTAGGATTTTTATCGTTTGGACTCTTTGGATTGCTTGGTGATTTAGGTTAAGTGTTATATTTTTATTGTTTACAGAGTGATTACGACTGATCGTGATGAACGCGGTTTTGTTAGCTGAAAATTTGAACCCACTTTCGTCAGCCCAGTTTTGGAGGTTGTCCATGGTGGTTTGCGCATTCTTAATTGTGAGATCTATGTTGTTCCCATAACATGCGTAAGCTAGGTCATCTACAAAAAGCTCCTTATGTAGCAGGTCTTGTATCACAGATGGGGCTTCGTCTATGGCGATCAAAAATAATAAGACGCTGAGTACCGATCCTGTTGGGAGACCATTTTTTGTTGTTACTATTTTAGACAAAATATTGCCGAGTCTGACTCTTATTTTCCTGTCTGTAACGAATTGCGTGATAAAGGCAATTATATTACCAAAAAAACCGTTTTTGTTGAGGATTATCACTACTCTATCTGTCCAGGTCATCTCGTATGCTTTTTCGATGTCCATTGAAACTAAAAGTAGGTGACCTTGAAGAGCCAGTGCATCACAGATTTCAGCTTCGAGGTTTACTAGGTGGTCCATTGTTGATCTCGAGCCACGCGAGCCATATTGGTGTGGAGAGAAAATTTTATCTTGTTCTAGACGCCATCGAAGTTTCTTAGTGATCATTTTCTCCATTATCTTGCATAGGTTGCAGGTCAGTGCGATTGGTCTGTAGCTAGAAGGTTTGGCTTGGTCTTTGTTCGGTTTGGGTACGGGGCAGACAATTGCTTCTTTCCACTGTTTAGGAAATGTTTGGTTCGTCCATACGAAATTGTATAGCTTAAGAAGGTAGTCTTTAGCGCTAACAGGTAAGTTTCGAATCATCGCATTCGGGATGTCGTCTGGGCTAGGGCTGGTGTTTCCACAGTTTGAGAGAGTATTGCGAAGTTTGTTTATTGGATCTGTTTTTACGGTCTGTTTATTGGATCAACATGGTAGCTTTCTACCATTGGTCTGGTTTCATAGGATTTGCGGTAGCTTCTAAATTTTTCCGAGTAGTTGGAGTCATTAGAATTTGCTACAAAGTTGTCTGCTAGTACGTCAGCAGTTTTTTGAATGCTTGTGGTGCTGTTGCCATCGGGCCGTATGAGTCGAGGATTTATATTTTGCACTTGGTTTCCATTGAATCGCCTAATCTTATGCCAGACTTCCGATAGTGGAGTAAATTGATTTAGTGTTGAAGTGTAGTTGTGCCAGTATTCACGTTTACTCTGTTTGATAGTTCTTCTTACGATGGCTCTTTTATGTTTATAGCGGACTAGATTTTCTTGGTTGTGGTGTTTTTTATACTGACGAAAATATTTTTTGGCTTCTTTGATGCTCACTTTGCAATCAACGTTCCACCAAGACACTGAGTGTGGTGATATTGTGCCGTCATCTTTAGGGATGGACTTTTCCACAGCGTTTGTGATGAATGCAGTGAATTTTTCTAATGTAAGATCGATTGGCATCTGCATGGGCTCTTCGAGTTGCGGAAGGGTGTTTATATTTGCGAGAATGTGTTCGCTGTATGCTGTCCAGTCGGCTTGGTTGAGGCACCATTTTGGGTATCTGCTTTGGTGGTTGCAGTCAGTTGAATGTCTGTTATCGTTAATAATTATCGGGTAGTGGTCGCTATCGTACCAGTCATTGATGGCTTCCCAATCTAGGAAGGGTGCTAGTTCACTTGATGAGAGAAAAAGATCTATAACAGATTGTTGTCCAGAGCTCATACTGAAGTGTGTGTATGCTCCATTATTCAATAAGACAAGCTCTTCAGTATTATCTAGCCATTTCTCTATCAATACACCGCGCGTGTCGCTGTAGCTGGATCCCCATATTGTGTTATGTCCGTTGAAATCGCCGAGTATAATATAGGGGGGTGGTAGTTGGTTAGTGAGGTGTTCAAGGTCAGTACTACTTACTATTCTGCTGTTGAGGAGATAAACGTTGCACACCGTGAGCTGGTATGGTGTGTTAGTTTTAACTTCTACGGCCTCAAGGTTGGTATTGAGGGGGATCTGGGTAGCACCCAGACTTTCGCGGGTGTAAATGGCAACACCACTGGCACGTATATAGTTAGTTCTGTTCTTGTAAGCTGGCTGATATCCCACTAAGTCGACACAATAGTCAGATTTTAAGTTGGTCTCTTAAAGACAAATATAGTCGAAGGTATATTTTGTCATTAATCTTTGGAGATGTTCTTTTTTTGCTGAGAGACCATTGATGTTCCATTGGAGCATTCTCATACTGTTCATGGTATATGTTTGGTAGTATTAGTTGGGTTTGGCTGCATCGTTATCTATTTGCATTGTTCCATCAAACTCATATTGTTCTGAGGAATCTGACATGTCTGAGAGCACAGCAGCTTCGCATTTGTTAATAATTCGAGTGAATCTGCTCTTGTGGTTTCTCTGTTCGAGTAATGGGTACAATTTTCTCATCATCGTGGCAAGGCATGTTGGATCTAATTTTAATTCGTTAACAGCTCGGTCAAGTCGTTCTTTCCGGTCTAGCTTTTCTAAGAGATCGCCGAGTTGTTTGTAATTATACTGGTATTCCGTTGGGTTGGTTGACATTTCGGCTTCGATAGTTGGTAGGTATGCTGGTTCCTTTGCAGGCTGCTCTTGGCCGGTTTTCTTTTGTTTTTTAAAGATGCGAAGATCAATTTTTGGGGTTGGTTTTTGGAACGTAAAAGTGCTAGTTGTTCCCACAAGTTTGACAGAGCTGTCTACGGATGAGGTCGAGAGGGGACGTTTTGCGAGTAAAGCAGGAAATTCGAGAGGTGGTTTGTGGTTTGCAGTTTGCTCGGGTACGTTTTGGATTATTACGGAGCTGTTTTGAGTGTCTGAACCCGATACTAGCCTTGTGGTGTCGTCACGGGCATTACTAATAGTATCGTTAGTTTTGTTAGGGCAAGATTTGGCTAGATGGCCTTCTTGCTTGCATAGGAAACATGTCATGCTGTCGAGGGTGGGGTATATCCAGTACGTTGTATCATCAAAGTCGATATTCCAGGAATTCGGGATTTTGTTTACGTCTTCTGGTTTGATGTATACTTGGCGACGAAAGCTTAATACATGTTGGAGACCAGGTGCACTCAATCCAGCGCGGAGTGTTGTCACTGTTGACATTGGTGTTATGTTAGATTCCTCAAGTTTCCTTGCAATGATGTCATTAGGAATTATCGGCTGAACGTTGGATATTATAAGTCTTTTGTTTCGACTGACTAATGGCCGGATTAAAATTTTTTCCTTGGCGATAACGATAGTTTGGTGGATGTCTATAAGTTGGTCGGCTACATCTTTAGACGATAAATATACACATACACGATTGTTTGAGATTCGGGAGATGTGTCGGATGTTTTCTGGACCTATTTTGGTGGCGATTGCGAGGGCATATTCCTGTATTGGTGTTCCGTCAACTGTGTCAAGTACGATAGCTTGTTCTTTGGTTGGTGTTACTTCTTTCTGGATTGCCTGAGTGTAGTTCATGGTTGACATGGCTCTGTTTTGAAGATTCCCTGTAGTCAGAGAACTTCTAAATTGGTTCGTTAAGCTCACAGAAAATCTGGAGCCTAGTGTGGATGGTGGATAGGGTCACAAAAACTTGTTAACAGTTAACACTTTTAATACACTAGTAAGTAGCGCTGGGTTGAACACATATTACGGAACAGCGTGAACACGTCCGAACCGGTCGAGTGCTAACCGAATACTGAATAAATTAGTTTTGTTATTGCAACAAAATCACTTTGTAACAGCAACAAAATTATTTTGTTGCAACAACAAAGTCATTTTGTGACAGCAACAAAATGATTTTGTTAGGAGCAACAAATTGATTTTGTGATTTAACAAACTGGTTTGTTAGTACAACTTGAAACATTTTGTTAATGCCCCTAATGGATTTTTTGCTCCAACTACACTCATTTGTTACCACAACATATTTTTCAGTTATCCCATCTTTTGTTATTTCAACAAAATTGTTTTATGCGTGCGCTATTCAATTTTGACGAAGAAAGATCATTGAACGGCATTTACCGAAGTCCACATAAATTTTCAGTTCATCTTCATCACACTCTTGGTGTTGTTCTTGATTGCAGTAATCATAATCACACTGAGAAAACAATTCATTTAAATGAAATGAGGCTCGTTAACTATAAATAAATCTTTTATTTAAATTTCACCAGAAATATTTATTTGATTCAAATAAATTTATTTATTTGAGACAAAGTTGTAGTATATTTGAATGAAATCCAGATTTGTTTATAGTTAACAAATATTTCTTTGGTGCTAACAATCGTATATTTCAACCAAATCAGATTTGTTAATAATAAATAAATGGTATGTTTGAATATACTCAAAGCAATGATTTTTAGTTTTAGGTTAGGAAAGTTGTAAAAGTGGACATATCGAACGTTTGGGGTAAAATAGGCATTTATTTTGGAATTATTAATTATACTGAAATTAAAAACGACAATATAGTTAGCCGACATCTAAAAATTTTTAGAATTTTTTTTATTGAAAAAAAATTTTACAAAAAATTTTTTTTTTTAATTTCATTTGTAAAAAATTCGAAAAACTGTAAGTGCAATTAAAAAAAAATATTATTTAGTTCTAATTTAACACATTAAGCAAAATAAAAAAATAAAAAATGTCGACTAACTTTATCATGATAAATTAACAGACATCTGTAAATTTTTTCGACTTTTATAACAATAAAATTATTATGAAAAAATTTTAATTAAAAAATTTCACATGTTAAAATTAATGAAAATTATAAGTGAAAATTTTTAGAAGCATTTTTTTATTGTAATTGATTTGTTATTAAAATTTTTAAAATTGACAGCTGACGGCTAACTTCAGTATCATAGTAATTTTATCATAGTATCATAGTATTTTTATTAGAATTATAAGTAATAGTAGTATATTTTTTTACAAAAATAAACTAGTATTGTTATAAAATATACAAATTTTATATTCAATAACACATTTGAAAATTATCTGTAAAAAAATTATTACTAAACGACACGGATTTTAGGTTAAGAAATTTTTTTTTCGTTCCAATAACTACATGAAAATAAAAAAAAATTTCGATGAAAAAAAAAAAATAGTAAGTCACAACCGGAAAAAATAAAATTTTTTCAAGATCAATAGGTAAATTAATATTATAATAAAATAAATATAAAAGAAATAGTGGTTGGTCACAAAAAAAGTCAAATGTAAACAATACTCTAGCTTAAGATAATATATAAGAAGGTGTTCCAATCCTGCAATGCATGATGGGAAATGTGTCAAGCTGTCGCGCCGCCACAAGTGTGTCAGAAGTACTAGTATATGCCTAAAGTACTTTCATGCTAACTCTTATGGAAATAATAAATAAATTGAAAATAACAAACTGGCATTGATAAAAATTATTTTCACCCTCAAATAATATTAATTAGTAGTAATTGTTAATTTAACAACCTCAATTGCAATAAATAAACAAAACTATTTATTTAAAGGGTTAAACTGGTTTTTCTCAAGCGCAGTTTATGATTTACCTCTGATTTTTTTTTCGATAACCAGCCGTTAGCGCGAGTTGCTTTTACCCGCTTGCCAATTATCTGGTTCGGGTTCGCGTCCTGCGGGTCATCGTTATTTTTTTTTTATTTTTACATAATTAAATTTAATAATAAATAATAGTATTGGCTAATTACTTTTATTCCCAAAAATTAATTATTAATTATGATTATTGAAATTATCTGTTAAATGAGAAGAATATTTTGCAAAATAATTAAAAAGTTCAACAGTATATTTTTTAAATAATAGAACAAATATTTAAGTAGCATAATTAAGCTAAAATATTTGTATATTTTATTCAACAATATTAAATAGTTGAAATAAATAATTATGTTTTAATTTCAATTATATTGATAAAAGGATCACAGCACAAGAGTGAAACAAGTTTCTTCATTTGCGGGCTTTTTTTGATGAAGTACGCATATACACACTTCGAGAACTGAAGATAAGAAGATTTTAGTTGTCTGGTTGTACTGTGATATCTTTTGCCAAAACGTGTAACCGCAAGGAAATGTATTTCTGTAGAACTTTATCAGAAATATTGTGGCATTTCGGGAAGTTCAACAAACGATTAGCAGCAGCTACCTTAATACTTTGCATTAAAACCTGATGGACGTTCTGCAGATGTAATAATGCTTTTCTATAGGTATTAAATATTTCTTCAGCTGTCTTCAAAAGTTCATAAACAGCCTCAGTTGGGTGCTTCAAATTACCTCGGTGTAGTGCATCTATCCAAGCCGAACACGCATTTGGCAACGGTAGAGAAGAAATAGTTGCTGTTTCACAAACTTCGCAACCATTTGCTGTAACAAATACCGCCCAACCAGAAAGGTAATACAGCCCATACCTCTGGATTTCCGACAGAATGCAACCATCAGGAACTTCAATAGTATTATTTGCTCCATCATCAGCAGTACGGAGTTCATCTTTTTTTTTGTTTTAAGAACTCTAAATAATATGGTTCATCATCATCTTCATATGATGCAGACGTGGGAACTCGTAAATACTGAGCTACAGCAACTAACCTCATTCGATAACGCAGTTGACGGGGCTTTGGATGAATATCACCACCAGCTCGGACTTGAGAAAATAGATTTTCCACAGAGCTAGAAGTTAGGCGTCCCGTGAGGAAATATTGTAATTTTTCAGATAACACTAGTTCTTCACGCAAATTTAGAGATGTAGTTGTTGTAAGAATAATCCCTCGTTGAATAGGTTTCCATTTATTATCAGAAATAAATTGAAGTTCTCTAATAATCTCAATGAAATTTTGGAGGAATTGTACACGCTCTAAGGAAGTTTCATCATTCCCAAGGGAATTACTCTTATGGCGACAAACCATCGATTCGTACCATTGGCTACATAATAAAATAAACCATCCGGTAGTGAAAGCTTCTTGAGGAAGAAGACCAGTTTGAGCTGATAAAACTAACGCATGTCCCATTTCATTGCTGAAAATTTTTTTAGTCAGTCCAACATGCATTTTGTCAAACTGCGATGGGTCCAGGATTGCCGCAGTAAGACCTTTCACTAATACAGGCCCACCAAGTGATTGTAACTCAACTAATTGTCGAACATGGGAAATGTCAACTGTAGGCGATGGTAAGTTGTTTGCTTCGACGATAGGCGAGCTCAGAATAAACTTTGTTTTCAACAATTGAGACCAAATGCGTTTTAGCACGTATGGAACATCTGAAGTCCAATGAAGACGTTCATCTGGATTTGATGGATGTAGGCTAAATGAGGAAATTAAATAGCGGCTAGATGTAATGCTATTTGGCCCTTCATCTGTTGAAATGCATTTGACGATAATGCCCTGCTGATAAAGCTCTTTTATTATCTCTTGAACATAATTCCAGAGAAGTTCCGAGGTTACTGATTTTCCTGTCAAAGCATAGCTCACCAATTGCTTCCAATGGCTGGTTAACCCACGAGCAACGAATGCAATTGCATGGGAAGCCATCGAATCAGCTTCATTCGAGTCTCTTGCCAATTGTGGAGTCACTAATCCAATAAAATTTCCAAGAGCACGATCATATTCAATTGCTGGATGAATTGACATTTCATCTAATGCCAGCACACAATAACGAGCAGTTTCGTCTTGCTCTTGTTGAATTTTTATCCCCAGCCACTCAATGATACTGTGGAAAGTTCCAGAAGCAAAATTAAATCCCGACAGGCGATTATAAAGCGTGGAAAAAGCAGGTAAAGGAAATCCTTCATTGTCCTTCAAACTTTTATAAGCCTTAGTGCCCATCAATAATCGGATTCGCAGACCTTTTTTCGATAGTATCCTCTGACCAAGGTTTGGAGTTCGTCGAAGCACTGCCTTTCAAAAACAACAACTGATCAGGATTCAAGAATTTTTTCAAGTTATCATCCAATGTTGTTGATTTTTGTGTCAAATGAGCAACCTGAAATCGAATTAATTAGTACTTAATCAATTATTCGTACTTCAAAATAAAAATCATTTCATGATTAACTAATTTGGAATACATAATTATTTAATTTTTTATATTACCTCATTTTTCAATGCATTATTCTCGTTCTGAAGCTCATGAAGCTGCTGCTCTAACAATAACTCCCGAAATGATTTTGGAGCATACTTACTTGATTGAATATGTTGGTTCGAAGTTCCCGGTATAGCTTCATCACCAGAGACTTCAGTATTTTCATTTACTGAGATTTCTAATCCTAGAATATTTACAATTAACTTTATTAGTATTTACCAATGACAAAAGATTTTATTAACATATTAAAGTTAACATTTTACCGATGAACATTACCCTTATTAAACAAAAGGATCAAAAATAATTTCACATGTTAAAATATTTGAAAATGAAATATTTTTCAATAATTTTTAATGGTAATTATTTATAAGTGGGGTCAACCCATGCTTGCGCACGTTAATTTTTTTATTTTTTGATCAAATTGATCAATTTTTTTTTAATTGTTCGTTTTTTTATGTACTTTTCAAAAGAAAAGATATCGAAAAAATATAAAATAGAAATTTTATCCAAAAACACGAGCCAAATTTCACGACATTTTTTTATCATAAATTCGCCATAAAAACAAGCAATATCAAAAAAAAAAAATTGAAAATGTTAATTTTGGGCCCAATTATTACCAAAATAATTGGACCGGTTATGGCCCAAAAAGGGGTTGACCCCACTTGTAAATAATTACCATCTTAATCTTTTTGTTTAGTAAGAGTACAAGAAGTATATAGATATAAAGTCCATGTATGCAGTAACACCATAACACAAAAACAACAGTATTATAATTTTGTAAAATCCCATATAACCATGACTTCATCAAATAATATTATTATTTGTTTAAATTAATTGTAAATCAAATATGATTTTATACGTAGAGTAGTCATGTTACATTTAAAATAAAAGATCATAGAAAAAACTAAGCAGAAGTTAATAATTCTTCTTCAAATATTCACTTACCCCCTCGCAAATTAAACCTACCATATTGATATTTAACCAGCCGGAATTATTATATAACAATTAAAAAATTTATTTTTCTAGACGCTGATTTGCATGAAAAAATAAACTTAACTTTAATTTCTAATTTTACAGCATAAAAAAATGTAGTAATATACAAAATGAATTAACACTTACGTTTTGTCAAGTCAGACACTTCAGACTTACGCCTCTTATTATTTAAAGAACGATTGTCATCAGAATCATCATCATTATCATTAACACCATCATCAGTCTCAAAAGGTTTGGGTGGAGTAGGTACCAGAATATCGGGAACAACATTTTTTTTCAATTTATACGAATATCTTTCCACGACAAATAGTCCTCTACTGAAGTGTCCCTGTCAGCATAATTGAGTTTACAACATAAAATAAAATTTATCGTTGTTAAATAATTATAAATATCCTTATTTAAAAAAAAAAAACATTTTAACAGATATAACCCACAGAAAAAAACTTACTTCAAAAAAATTTTAAGGAAGACAAAAGTTATTTTGGAGCAAGAAGAAATTTTCTTGGCTCAAGAAACTTTGACTTCATTCAAGAAATTTTTAATCTTCCGTAATATTTTCTTAAACCAAGAAAATGTACCCTCCAGTCAAGAATTTTTTTTTGCATGCTAAATGTATATCTATAGATAGTGGTCAACTCAAATGTTTTTTAATTTTTCCACATCTCGTTTTTAATTACTTTAAATCTTTTTTTCTAAACAGAAAATTAAGATAGTTCTAAGGTTTTTTCATGCCTCGCACAGACGGGAATTATCTGTGATTGGTTTTAAAATTTTGCAAGCAGATACCCATTGGTTTCTGATATCAGGACACCGAGGAAATCACAAAATTTTAAAACGTTTTTCAGTGCTATTATGACAGCCTGGAAAACTGCATCCAACCATATTATCTATAAATCTTAAATAATAATTACACAATCTTATTGGTAATTAATTATTATAAAAAATATTAAATATAAAAATGAATGTCTAACTTACTTTGTTGTGCTATTGAATAAAAACTGTCAACAACGAAATGTTATTAAAAACAAATCGACATTTTTAAATAAATGACGATCACAAAATTTACACTGCGTTGATCAAATACAATAATTGAAAATTTCCATGTTCAAGAATTTATATATTTGTACAGAAACTTTCAATGAAATACGCAATAACAATTTCAATAATGTCGATTGAACTTCTATCATTATTTATTTATTATAAAAAACAATGCAAGATTTAAAAAATTTATACTTACTAAAAATGAGTAACGTAGTACTTTTGATACTTGCCGCCATAAAAATTCGCATCAGTATAAAAACTTTGTAAGTAAAATTTTTTTTTTTTTTATTGTAATGAAAAATAATTAACAATACTGTTATTTATTATTAAATCAAATTATTTTGTGCTGTGATCCTTTTATCAATATAATTGAAATTAAAACATAATTATTTATTTCAACTATTTAATATTGTTGATTAAAATATACAAATATTTTAGCTTAATTATGCTACTTAAATTTTTGTTCTATTATTTAAAAAATATACTGTTGAACTTTTTAATTATTTTACAAAATATTCTTCTCATTTAACAGATAATTTCAATAATCATAATTAATAATTAATTCTTAGGAATAAAAGTAATTAGCCAATACTGTTATTTATTATTAAATTTAATTATTTAAAAATAAAAAAACAACAAAATAACGATGGCCCACAGGACGCGAACCCGAACCAGTTAATTGATAAACGAGTAAAAGCAACTCGCGCTAACGGCTGGTTATCGGAACAAAATCAGAGGTAAATCATAAACTGCGCTTGAGAAAAACCAGTTTAACCCTATAAATAAATAGTTTGGTTTATTTATTGGTATTGGGGTTGTTAAATTAACAATTACTACTAATTAATATTATCTGAGGGTGAAAATAATTTTTATCAATGCCAGTTTGTTATTTTCAATTTATTTATTATTTTCATAAGAGTTAGCATGAAAGTACTTTAGGCATGTACTAGTACTTCTGACACACTTGGAAGCGCGACAGCTTGACACATTTCCCATCATGCGTTGCAGGATTAGAATACCTTCTTATATATTATCTTACTCTAGCTTACATTCAAAAATAGCGACACCAAGCGTAATTTACTTGAAGCGAGATTTGTTAATAGTTAAAAAATCTTTATTTGAATGATATAAATGAGTCGATTCAATTAAATAAACCGAAACGAAGTAGTATTTGATTCAAAGTAATATATATTTAAATAAAAGAAATTTGTTAACATTAAATAAATATTTTTGATTCATTTCAAATAAATCTGTGCATTTGAGTCAAACAAACCGTTTTCTCAGTGTATAAACAATAAATTTAACGTGATCGAAAGCTTCATGGACATTGTGAGCATGGGGATAATGTCTCCAATGGGACGTCTCTCGATGAGGATCATTTATTTTTTCGGATTTTTATTCATTTTTCTGGTCATGCCCGAATTCCAAGGAGAAATCTCGGCCATTCTATCGCAACCTGCAAGACGCAATGTCGAAATCCTCAAGGACTTATTTGACAACAAATACCACGTGTTTTACGATAAGTTATTGTCAAAAGACATGATTTATGAAAAATTGTGGGTGACCGAAGAGGACCAGAAATACTTGCATCCATCGGGTCCTCGTGATCTGAACAAATGTGCTACAGAAGCCCAACAAAATTCGACCATCGCTTGCATCGAAATGACTATAAACCAACTTGGCTACGCTTTGGACCTTAAAAATCTCTATTTATCAAAGGAAATCACGTTCAAGAAATATTTTGTGTTTTGGACAAAGAAGAACTGGGCGCTGAAGGACAAAATTGATAAAGCCCGATCGATACCAGTGGAATCAGGATTAATTTACCATCACGAAGAAGAGAAAATAAAATACCTATGGAAAAAGATAGAGAAAATGAAGAAAATTAAAGAAGCTGAAAACTATGAACGGATCGACTTTGATAACTTAGTGTTTTATTTAATTGTGTTTGCGGCTACTTTGCTGTGGAGCTTGGTCATTTTCAGAATCGAACTTATTGTCTACCACAATTACTCTAAATATAAAAGACAGGAAAAGGAGCGACGACAGTTCATTGAGAGATTGAGAGCACAACCACGGATTATTTTATCCCCAGGTCGAATAGTTCTGTTAAATACTCATGAGTGATTCAAATAAAGGAAAAGTCAACCATCGAATTAGTAGATAAGTTTTGTTTTGCAATTTTAATACCGATTATTGTGATTAATCTGTGAGTATTTTTGTCTTTCGCGTGTGTGATTTTATATTTTCTACACAGAAATAACAGATTTGATGCCCTGAGTGGTTTTTTTTTCGGTTTAAAAAAATGTTGTGCATTTTGGATTGGAATCGAATTCCATCGGATCTTATCGGAACCAGAAAATAATTTTATTACTTAGTCTTGAAATTTTCAATTAATACGCCAATAAAATTTCATACAGTCCTTGAGATCATTTTATTTCATCTACATAAAATAATTTATTAAACTAAGAGATGTTTTTCGTCCATTAAGATTCTTAAATTTTAGCTAACAAAATTATTTAATCTCGAGCTATAATTATCTCTGTTCTAAGAAAATAGCAGTATGCTACAGGGAGAGCGCTCCAAATTTTCTTCGCTCAAGTTAGTACCTAGTATAACTATATAGTACGCCTAAATAGTGCCTGGTTAACCATAAAAGTATTTTGAATTGAAACATATTGATGTGTTATGTTTTATGGATATGACTTTGAGTTTACGAGATTTAATGTGTAAAGAGCGTGAATTAGTTAGTACTTTTAATCAAGTCTTAATGTATGCTATTTTGTGATATTAAATAAATCAAATGCAAAATATTATTGCATACTTATTTTCAAATGTGGTTTTTTTGAAATAACTTTTAAGCGGCTTTACCGATCAATTCCAAAAACTAATCAGGTTTAAACATAAAAAAATCACGTCGATCGCTGCCAGGCCGGTCAAAATCGGACTCAAAGAGCACAAAAGCATAGAACAGCCATCTTTTTAGACAGCAAATTTTTTTTTCGTTCCTTCGAATACTTGTTTACTTACTGATTTCTGCACATTAATATTTCTCAATCTCAAATTTCAAATTATTTCCATATTAATAAGACGATAAGTAACGTCAACAACTTTAAATATAGTAAAAAAAGGACAAATAACGAATAATATTATGTGTTAAGCCTGACTTTAAGATTATGTCCAAAAAAAAAAAGTTGAAATTAATTTATTTTTTAATATTTTCACATCGTGCATTCAAAAGTTATGAGAGGTTTACATACATCCACACACACACACACACACACACACACACACACACACACACACACACACACACACACACACACACACACACACACACACACACACACACACACACACACACACACACACACACACACACACACACACACACACACTCGGGGCAGAAGAGATACTGCTACCGGGCGCGTCTCCCCGAGCGGATGGGAGAACGCTCGCTGTCCTTGGATGACACTTAATCTCTTAGTTGATGAGGTACAGCGGGTAGGAGCCAAGCAAAATAACCAAACAAAATAAGCTCCCGTGGACAAAACTCCCCTTTAATGGGTTGGTCACACTAACTGACCTAGCAAGACGATTGGTTCCTGCTGTAACTCACTGGGAGTGTCCGGAACCTGTATCGTAGTTTCCGACGATGCAGGCCACGGCTGATGTGAGCTTGCTCTGCCGAGGTGAAAGTTGCAGCAGTGGATCAGGAGCCAGCCACTTCGGGCCTTGATCAGGAAGTACGCAGTGAGTGTTAGAGATCGGAATCTTCACCGCTCCGAGCGAGTCTAGTCCGTCCGTGTATTCCGGGACTGGCTAAGTGTCGGCTAGGCCTCAGGGAACTGGGGTAGGAGTACTATCCCCGAGGGTACACCTGTTCCTAGTTATGGCAACCCGCTCCACTCCGTACGATGCGCTGGTAAATCAAAAAGTTTGAGTAACTTACAGGAAACAAACAAGAATAGAAA